>NW_007253064.1:724827-730188 GCF_000164805.1 Carlito syrichta
ACGGACTCAGGCAATCCACTCACCTCGGCCTCCCAAAGTGCGGGATTACAGACTGAGCCATCGAACCCATCCAGTTTTTCATTTCTTGCTAATTGATTTTTATGGAGGCCAGAGACCACATTCATACTTTAAGCTGGTTTCGAGTCTTCCCTGCTTTAATTTTCTGATAGTCTCTTAGGTCTCATCTTAGCATGCACTCAGGTTCCATTAGCCAGGGATATGTCAGTGGCTTAGGCCTAATCTAGACAATTATGCACATGATAGCATAGACCCAAGAAAACCCTTGGGTTTTTCCAGAATTTGTGGAAAATGTGCCAAGCCTTACGTTGCCACTTCGTCTTCTGAAACTCCTTGCTAATACCTCCAGTAAGTCTGTGAGTACATGAGTTACCTTAAACAGAGCCACAACCTTAGACTTATAGAGTTACTGGCCCTCATATTTTGGGTTTCATCATGATTGCAACTTCAACTGACAATGCTCCAGATCCAGTGACCTCTCCTGCTCCACTCAGCAGTGACAAGAAGACTGCTGGTTTTCATGACCTGCTTAACTCTAGCTTGCAGAAACAGAATGAGAGCGTCCTGGATAAGAATATCACAGATCCTTGTTGTCCTTACTTGCAGTTGAATATCTTTCATAAATAAATAATTCTTAATTGCAGTCAATTTCCAGAGGGTTTTTTTTTGTTTTGTTTTGCTTTGTTTTTTGTGTGTGTGTGTGACAGTTTTGTATTCCTTCTTGGTTGCTTGTTAGAAAAAAGACTTGTTAACCTCCATCCTGACTCTATTATGCTGGACTCTTATTTATTTTTGTTTTCTTAGTGCTACTGGCTCATAATGGACTGCAAATTTTATTGAATTAATAAATAAACTAAGGGAATAAAAAAAGGAAATGTTATCCCATCCAGCTCAGGGAATCCCAAATGTAAGTTGATGGCTTTGCTATATTTTTGCAAGAGTATACAAAAGATATAATCTAGGGATAATTGGTATTCGACTCAGAATGATTAACTAACAAGACTACTGGTCCCAAGAGACAAAATGGTACAAGTTGAATATACGTGCCACTTTCTCACAGTCTGTAGACACACCTATAGACTACATGTTGCTTAAGACGGACTCCACTTGTAACCAAAAGTAAGGGAACTGTGCTCAATGATTTAGGCAGCATTTCCATTTATATTTCAGCTCCTGTGCTAGTTATTCATGGAGAAGGATTACTAACTCAGGATGTTTATAACTATCACAATTATCTTATTTTACATTAGGAGCTCAAACCTGGTCATATCACTTTAATAAGCTGTTTCTCTAAATAAAATAAATAAATAAAGAATGCTGAAGTAAATAATTGGTTCCATACAAGGTCAAAAAGAAGTAAAATGGTTGCATTTGGGTTTGGCTTACCCACACTGCCAGCTGAAATTTCATAGAACTTTTCCAAAATAAAAATCCTTAAGATCTGCAGGAAGGCATGGAACAGAAGCTGAGTTACCTACTTCAGAAACTGTCACTGAAATTGTTTATATAGTCAGTTAACCAGAATTATCCTCACATTTTCAGCTTTAGAGAGAACACAGAATCCAACCACTGTCAGTAGTTCATTTAAATCACAACCACATTTCTGCTTTCTTTCCAAACTGTTCAAATCTCTGATTTTAGTTTTACTCAAAATATTTCCTCCAACATTTAAACTCTACACACACACACACACACACACACACACACACACACACACACGCACACATTTATATAGACTGTGGCATTCATTTATTTTCCTAAGACAAGTGCACTTGGGTGAGATTCCTCCATATTCAAATCCTAGCCTTGCATAAACAACTAGTGGAGCTGACTTCCAAGACCCACTACCAGAGGAATCTTTATACCTTCGAATGCCACTGGTTTTGAGAGAGGAGATAGTCAGAACATGGTTAGGCAGACAGAGGAAGGGTCTCATGGAGACTTAACACTTGCAGGAACACCTGCTTCACCAACTCCATTATATAACTGTTGACTGGAAATGTGGTGAGTATGTGCTAAAAAGGACATCTTGCTGCTTAAACACAGGTGCAGTAGCTTAACTAAATGTCCTAACTTGACCTTGGTTTATTATAATACCATTAACATAGCATTAGCTTTGAGGTTTACACCCCCATGAGTGGGCTTTTTTGTGGTACGTATGGGTAATATTCAAGGACCCACAGACTCAGTAAAAACTGGGTCTCAGGAAGTAAGGAGTGGATGAGATGTAAATGAGAGAAACACCCCCAGAAAAGATAAGATAAAAACTACACACACAAAAAAACTCCTAGCACTAGGTAAACCATTTTGGCCCCCTCTCTTTTTCTGGAGAACTTTGTTGCTTAATAAACTCTTTCTTTTACTCATCTTTTTGGTATCTGCATTCCTTAATCTTCTTGGTTGTGGGCCAAGAACCCGAGGTTACGGGTTTAAGCTGACAGTGGAGTTCAAAACTCCTGCAACAATTTAGTAATAGTGTCCCTATCACTAGGCTATCTAGGACAAATATTGAACAAATAGTCATTCATGTTGTAGCCAATCATTAACCAGTTAGCTGGATTGCTCCATGATCAATTCAATCTGATAATGCAATCAAATGGAGTAAGAGTAGCTGACTTCATAATCAATCCAATGTGACAATCAATGTGAATGGTAAAACAGTATCTCATTGATCAGCTAAAATAACATGGACTAAGAAATCTCATAAACTAAAACAAGGCAGGGAAAAGTGCCATGATATCCAAAAAGTTAAGGAACCCGTTATTTCCTAATTTACATAGATTCATTAAGATTTTAGTGAAAATAAGATATTTTTGGTGTCAATTAAAAGTAGATTTAGGACTTCTGGGAAGATGGCGGCAGATTCCGTTGGAAAATGTGAGTCCCAGTGTGAGTGAGTGTATGAAAAATTGTGTGTAGGTGTCTGTGAGTAAGTGGATGTGTGAGTGGCTGACAGAGTGGGGACTTGGGAGCAAGTAGCCAAGACTTTCCTGGTGAAGCAGCTGGTGCCATAGCTGCTCTGCTTGGACCCTAGTGCTTCCCAAGGTGCAGAAGCCAACTGGCATTTTTAAAAAATGAGCAAAGCTCTTCCTGGGAAGAAGCTGCCAAGAGTGACTGCTGGCTCCACACTCTGCCTTACTACTGCAGCACCTGGCTGGACACTGGCAGCAAGAGCTGGGGAAGGAGTGTAAGAAGTTTGGCGTCAGTAATGACTCCACACCCGGCCAGGACCAAGAGATTTATTAAAAGGGTTGTTACAGAGGGGATCTGTAATGGGAAAAAAGAAAAGAGCAAAAGAGAGAGTAAGAGAGAGAAAGTGGGAGAGAGGCAGGGAGAGAGCTGCAGAGAGGGAGAGAGTAACAGAGAGAGAGAGAGAGAGAAAGAGAGATGGAGAGAGAGAGAGAGAGTTGCGGGGAGATGGCTGTATTTATCAGCCTGACAGGGGTCGGAAGGGGCCATGCTATGCTCCTATTGGAGGAGCTGCATGGGAGTAGGGTGGGGCCAATGCCGTGTTATGGTCCTATTGGACGCATAACAAAGCTGGCTACTGATTGGAGGCTTGCAAATTTGAAATTGACGCAGGTGAGGGAAAGCTTGAAATTAATGCCCCTGGGAAGGTTTGAAATTGACACGTAAGGGAAGTTTGAAAGGGTACTCGCTGGGAATTGTGCTCACAGAGGCTGGGACCGAGGGCATCTGTTTTCCGGTGTGTTGGTGCCATTTTGGGAGCTGCCCCTCTGGTCGCTTCCTGCACCCTTCATTCCCACCTTTTCTGTTTTATGGGGAGGGACATCCTTACTCTTTCTGGCTACTTCCTGCTGGTCAGGGGTGTTGTGGGAGTAAGGTGGTGGAAGGGTGCAGAACCAGTCAGAGCAGGGCCCAAAGGTAGGCGCTGAAGGTGTAGATATCCGCAGGTGAGAGTTCCATGAAGGTTCCTTGTAAGTGTAGAACAGCTACTTGTTCTGGACAGTCTTCTAATGAGCACGGGGATGGTAGTAACCAGCTGTCCTGGAGCAGACTGTGGGGGTAGACAGAAAACCTGGAAGAGAACATATCTAAAAGAAAAGTTAAGTGATGTTTAGGGACAGCACCAGAAGAAGAAGCCAGGTGGGGCACAGGTAACATTGACAAGTGATGGTTGAGTTGAAGCTGTGAACAGGGGAAGTTCTGATGGTGGGGGGAAATGAACAGTAGGATTTTGTATGCAGGGGGTGGTAAGATTTTTTATGAATGGTACTGCCGTTTGTGCTATTGTGAATAATGCTGCAATAAACATGTATGTGTAGAACTAACTGTGTTGTCCACTGAAAGAAGACTGGATAAAGAATGTGGTGTATATACATGATGGAATATTACACAGCCATAGAAGACAAAATTATGAACTTCTTTTGTAGCCTTGAGTGTTTACAGAATTTCCCTTACCTTTTTTTTTTTTTACAAACTTTCACCTACCATGTTCGACAAAATCATACCATTTTTCGACATGCTTAAACTTTCTATTTTTGTTCTATACTTTCTTTAACCAGCCATTCTATTATAGAACAAAAATGTACCGTACAATATTCTTTCCTATACAATTATTTACCCTTTCTTACTAAAAACATACCTTACACCAACAACTTCCTTTACATTTTTCCTAACCTTAGAGTTTTAACCAAAGCAATAAGTTTATATGCAGTGGAAGGGCTTAGATAGGATCCAATGTGAAACTATTAGGGAAATTTAAAGCTATACAAAAGGCACCCAAAAGCACAGTGGTGATGGCTCAGGGTAAAGAATAATATGAGTTTTAATTTTTGTCATAATGTCCCCTTTTAATAATGGAGCTGGACACGTTGGCATAATGAGAGAGTGTTGAAATATTTTATTTCCCAGAACACATGGAAGTAATGGCGTAGTGAGGGGCCTGGATATAATGCCCTGTACCCCCACAACCAAAAGGGGTGAAGGAAGGAGTGGACCAGGAAATTTAACTAGAGTTAAGCATGTAGCCCCCATATTAATAACACATGATATAACCCCGCCAGCTACTGATATTTCCACCCTAGGCTCGTTTGGTTTAATAGTTTGGTCCAAAGACATTGGGGCTACCAAGTTAGGGGCGAGTCAATCTCACTGGAGCAAGCCCAAGAGATCCCCTTTTGAGATCGTGTAAGATGCCTGATGTCCCTTAATTGCAGCAAGCCTCTGGGCCATGTGCTCTCCTCTGGCTAGGCGAACGAGGCAATCATGAGTCCAATGTCCATGCTGATCGCATTTGAGACAGGATTTTGCTGGTGGGCAGGGCTTGACAGTCTTTGGCCATATGCCCATTTTGATGGCATCAGAAACAAACCTGGGAAG
>NW_007253064.1:730855-817396 GCF_000164805.1 Carlito syrichta
ACTGATTTTGGTTGTCTAAGGGGTATGTTGGCCAATCTTGTGTGCAGAAATGAATCAGGCATTTGGGTTTTATATCAGGAGAAAGAGAAAGTGAGGTGAGATTGTTTAAAAGGCATTTAAGAGGAGAATCGGCTGGCAGGGATGATGAGCCTCCCATGACCAGACAGGTGGACTAAACAGGGCGTCCCCCGAAGAGGCGGCCGGACGAAAAGTGTGGTTGTGGCAAAGCCTGTCATCACAGGGGTTTGGCACAACCAGGGTCCTCCTGGAGAACCGAGGGAGTCAAGGCACCTAGCATTAGGAATTTTCGAAAAAAGACAGAAAGCACTTGACCGGGCAGCGGGTGGGAGCGGGTTTGAGATTCCTGCCAGTCAAATAGGGCTTACTGTGGGGCAACAAACATGGAAACTCCGAGGCTCCCTGTTACCCGACAGATATGGGAGTCCTTCGAAATCCGCTGTGGGCCAGCAGACGTGGGACCCCTGGGGCCCGCTGTGGCCCAACAGCCGTGGGATTCCTTAGGGGGGGAGTTAGGCAAGATCCGCTATGGGCTAGCAGACATGGGACCCTTCGGGCCCGCTGCAACCCGGCGGCTGTGGGAAGGTGTGTGAGAGATAAAGAGGAGGAAAGAACCTTTAGCTGTGGCTTGTTGAGAGAAAGGGAGAAAAGGAAGCCTCCAGGGTCCACTGTGGCTGTGAAGGCCGAGGCAGGGTGCGTTCCCCCTTGCCCTGGGGCCGGAGGGGCTGCCGGGCAATCAACAGCCAGCTCCCCCCGGGTGATCCCGAGCAAGTTTCAGGCTTCCGTGTCTGGGGAACTCACCTATCCACTGGTCGCTGGTGGATGCAGGTCAGGCATTCAAAACGGTGGGGAAAGTCTGGGAGGGCTGGAGTGGCCACCGGCGCCGGGTCAGGGGTCCCGCCTATGGGGATAGACCCGCACCAGGGTGGGAGAGCACCCGATCTGAGTCACGGCACCAATGTAAGAAGTTTGGCACCAGTAATGACTCCACACCCGGCCAGGACCAAGAGATTTATTAAAGGGGTTGTTAAGAGGGGATCTGTAACGGGAAAAAAGAAAAGAGAGAAAGAGAGAGTAAGAGAGAGAGAGGAAGTGGGAGAGAGGCAGGGAGAGAGCTGCAGAGAGGGAGAGAGCAACAGAGAGAGAGAGAGAAAGAGAGACGGAGAGAGAGAGTTGCAGGGAGAGGGCTGTATTTATCAGCCTGACAGGGGCCAGAAGGGGCCGTGCTATGCTCCTATTGGAGGAGCTGCATGGGAGTAGGGTGGGGCCAATGCCGTGTTATGGTCCTATTGGACGCATAACAAAGCTGGCTACTGATTGGAGGCTTGCAAGTTTGAAATTGACACGGCGGGTAAGCTTGAAATTGATGCGCAAGGGAGGTTTGAAATTGGTGCGCATGGGGAATTGTGCATGCAGGGAATTGTGCTCACAGAGGCCGGGACGGAGGGCCTTTGTTGCCCGGTGTGTCAGTGCCATTTTGGGAGCCGCCCCTCTGGTCGCTTCCTGCACCCTTCAAGGAGCACAGCAAGAGATCCCAGAGGCAGAGCCCCACTGGAGAAGACAAAACAGGCATCCTGCCATCATCTTGAAAACTGGGCAGGAAAGTGCTCTGGTTTGCTCACCAAGGAGTGACAGACTTGATCTCTGTGACCAGCAGATTAACAACTCGGGGGTTATTTGTCACCCAGAGGGAATATCCCAAAAACACAAACTTCAGAGAGACAGGACCTACTTTGTGCAGGCAAATTACTATGAGTCTAGAGGTTGCTTTTCTCATTTGATGTCTTTCAGGGTTTCTCTATAGCTCTCTGGTGAGATGGGGAAAGTTTTCTTAGATAACCTCCTGGAATACTTGCTCTAGGGAGTTTTGCTTTTCCCATTCTTCTGGGATACCAATCAGGAAAAGGTTCGGCCTCTTGATATAATTGCAGACCCCTTAGAGGCTTTGTTCTTTCTTTCTGAGTTTTCTTTCTAAGTTTTTTACAGATTGTGTTAATTCCATGTTTTGGTCTTCAAATTCTGAAATTCTTTCTTCTGCTTGATTAATGTTGCTTTCCATGCTTGTCATCTTGTTATTTATTTCCTAGATGAAATTTTTTTATAGCCAAAATCTCTGTTACAAGTTCTTTCAGTGTTGCATCTTGTCTTTCTTGAGTCTTATTCAATCTTTCCACACATTTTCTAATCCCTAGAGTATTCTGGGGCCAGTCAATGATGACTTCTTTGTTTGGGCTCTGAGTTCTGATTTTTCAGGCATTTTCTCTGTTACACTGGAAATTACCTGTATTCTTCCATTGAGTTTTCCTTATTTGTGACAGATCTCTTTCTTTTCTCTTTAGTTCCATTATTCAGCAGTGGGAGAGACTTTCACTTCTGGTATTTGCTCATCTGTCTATTCTTCCCTGATTAGGGCTCTGAATTTGTTCTATTTTGAAACAAGACTGTGGGTGGGAAGCTTTGCTGTCTCTTATAATTTTGGGAGTCAAATAAGGTGGAGGATGGGGAGCCAGGATTCAGAAACTACTTTCAAGCCCTAAAGTTCACTGATTGTGGTATGGGTTCCCTGAGACCCACTCCCCACCATCACTCCATATGGCAATGCAATGGGTATGTGTGTGTACACCTTGAGTCCAAGGTACAGTAATAGCAAAGAGGAGATCAGAGAAAAATAGAATGAAATAAAATGGACAAAAATAAAAAATAAAGATAAGAAAAAAAACCTACAGGAAACAAAAGCAGAAACCAAAGCAAAAAAACAATTACACACACACACACACACACACACACACACACACACACACACCAAAATAAACCACATACATACAAACACTCATTAAACTAAACAAAGAGAAGAACAAATAAACAAAAAATACAAACAACAAAGCTGATAAATGAATATTTATTCATTCACATACACACATAAACAGAAAACAAAAAAAAAAAAAATAAAGAAGAAAGAAAAAAAGGAAAAGAAAAAATAGTTGGGGAGGGGGGAATGCAGTTTAAACCCTCACATACCTAATCACACACAAAAGAAAAAGAAAAAATAAAACAAACAAAAAACAACCCATGGCAGGTTCTATAATTGTTCTCTTGAGGCAGGTTCTGTAATAGTTCTTCTCAGCTGCTCACAGGTAAGCCCCCTCTGCTATCTCCTGCAGAACTTTGGCCTTATTCACAATCTCCCCAGTGTCTGGCTTGGGGAAGGAGGAGGAGGTAGTGGGGGTGGGAGGTTTTAGTCCTCCCTTCCCACTCTTGTATGGTCAGGAGAATCCTTTTGGTGGGGAGGTGCTGGATCGTATCTTCCCCAGGTACTGATGGGGAGCATTCCAGCCAGGCTTATCCTGGAATAGAATCTTCCTATCATGGCTGATATCCAGGATCCTCCTGGGTTTGTCCCTCTCAGTCGTGTCCCAGCCATGTGGGTCTGACAGTCATAAGATTGCTGGGGAGGAGGGAGTTGGATCAGTCCCAGACTCACTGTTAACCTATTTGGGTGTCTTCCTGGTCACATCCTTTGTCCCTTGGCTGAATCAGGGTAGGAGGTGGGGCATCTGAGTCTCAGTGCTCATCCTATTCCTCCAGGGTTTGTGCTTTCAGGATATTCCCTCTTGATCATGATCAACCTCTGAGTAGTTAATCCAGGGTCACAGAGATCGAGTCTGTTGCTCCATGGTAAGCAAGTCAGAGCACTTTCCTGTCCAGTTTTCAAGATGGTGGCAGGTTACCTGTTTTGTCTTTTCCAATGGCTCTCTGCCTCTGGCTCCCATTTTGCACTCCCTCTGCAGACCTTGCTGCCAGTGTCCGGCTAGGTGCCGCAGTGGTGAAGCAGAACCTAGAGTTGACAGTCACTCCTGGCAGCTTCTTCCAGGGAAGAGCTTTGCTGATTTTAAAAAAAGATGCTCGGTTTCTACTCCCTGGGAAGCTCTAGGGTCCAAACAGAGCAACTGTAGCACCAGCCACTTCACCAGGAGAGCCTTACTCCCAAGTCCTCACTCTATCAGCCCCTCATATGCCCACTTACTAAGACACATACACAAAATTTTCCATGCACTCACTCACACTGAAACTCACATAGTCTGACTGGCTCCTCTGCCATCTTCCTCCCTTCATAAGCACTTTTTCTAGGATGAGTTCACAAACTTAATTGTCAGACCTTGTAGTACAGGAGATTATATATGGAAGGAACTTCCAATGAAGTTCCCTTGCTCTTTGCCCTTTCTGTATATCTTTATCACAATTCTAATACAAATCACACATTTTTGTGTCAATGAACTCCTTTTTAAAATGATGAGCTCCTTTAAAATAGGAACTCTGTTTTTTAGTCTTTGAATCTCTAGTGGTTGGCATGGTGTATGGCACACAGTAGGCTCTCAAATGTTTACTGAATTAATGAAAGTACAAAGGGAAAATGGAAAGGAAGTAAGACTGCATGTTCACTTATACTTGGTTCACAATAATACTCAGGTAAGGTGAGGTAAAATGACTAATACATTGCATTTTTGGATAAGCGATGAGTTTTTTTTTTAGTATAATCCTTATTACTGAAATTAATTCTATGATTTCAAAGTTTACCTTCTTGACTTTCTAAGTTGACAGAATTATTTGGAAACAATTAAGGATCTTGACAAACCTTGAAAACAAGTATTATGAAATGGAGAGTGTACCAAAAATGTAGATAAAACATATATAGAAGAATGGTTGTACTGTGAACAAGTTTTGCTTTAGGAGTTTCTTTTAAATCTAAATTCTGATACAAGAAAAAATATCTTACTTTACAAATTTTTTTTTTTTTTTTTTAATTTTTGGGCTGTGATGACACTACATATTTAGAATTATTCTCTGAACATGCATGTGTCGAGCACTTATGTGCCAGGTATAGTGCAACATGCTAGGAATACAAACATGAACACAGCCTGATTCTGTTCTCTAAGGTCTTAAAGCGTAATTGTGGGAGAGCAAAGGTTATAAATAAGCAAAGGCAAACAAAGTGTCACAGGTGCTATGTTTGAAATATGTTCAAGGTTTTGGATGAGTTTAAAGGCTGTGCCCCAAGGGAGGATGTGGTCAATTGCACAGTGAGTCTCAATGTCAATAGGGCTTGGCAGAGGAGGTGACTTTGAGCTGACCATTGATAATAAACTAGGTAGGCTACAGAGATGAGGGGAATAAAATAGGAAGCCATGTGGGTATAAGTATGACACTGTGATAGCCCAGAAGGCACGTGCAAGTGGAGAAGGCAGTTGTGGGTTTCATTGCAATGAGATCTGTACCATCAGGTGCTGTCAGGTGGAAATGGCAGGGTAAGTAGCATATTTGATAGCAACCAAGATAAGGCTCCCTTGCAAATTGAACTTGAAACAAGCTAGATAAAAATACAGATCTATTAAGGCAAAGCGCTTCATGTGTCAGTATCTATTAACCGCCTGATGCTGAGATGTATTGGTGCTGAGTGGCAGGAGTTGGTGGGCCTGCCAGTCTCAGTAGGGCGTAAGACCAAGAGGGGTTTTTTTCCCAAAGAGAAGTATTTGCTTACAAGTACACACAACCCCTGTTGTATTACAATGTGATTATACTCCAGGCTCTTCTAACAGATAAAATTGTCTATAATGGAAATCAGAGAGAGAGCACAATGTGAGGCTAGAGGCTTGTTGGCAGCATACAAGATCAAACTCTCTTTTAACTTGTATCAGACGAGGGATTAATATTGGATTTTGTGATATTTTTGACTGATACTCATATAGTTCCATTAAGAACAATCTTGGGAAATTATCTGAATACATCTACTTAAATGACAGGAATAGATGACAAATTATACTCCATACCTGTCTTTAAAAAGAAGGGAGTGTTCTGTCGTTAGACACCAGGGATTAGGCTTTGCTCTGTATTTTAACAATTATATTATTTCCCCATCTTAAATTAGTAAAATGGAGCTGATGGTTTTCTCTAGTTCCGTGGAGAGCAAGCATATCACACTATCAGGAACCCAGAATTCTCCTTTTATTTGTCTGTGTTAACTGTAAGATACCCTAATACAAACATTCCTCACTGTGATGAAAAAGGCACATTTTCTTAGCAGAATGATATCTGATTCAACATTGTGTTTGTGTTTATCCAGTGTGTCCCCTGAAAGGACAAACACATGCATTTCATTTACCATTTGATCATTATTTTATTCTAAACCTCCTTTACCATCCACACAGGGCCCTATAGCTTCCAGCTTACATTAATAAGATAATAGATTGGTGCTATTACTGCAGGAAGAAGATGCAACAATGAAAGTTCTGAGTGCAATAAAATGTTTAATTTTTTTGTTCTTTTTTTCCCCATATTTTTAATGAGTTTTTTACATTTACTGAAATCCTGTGGTTCTTTCAGCAATAATCAGTTACAATTCTTTGCCCTGTTTTCCCAGGGTTAAATTTGATGTGCAGTAGAACCTGGTCTGAATGTCCAATGACTACTTTAGATTTCAGCAAACTTAATAATGTTCTTGATCTATGAGAGTGTTTGGAGAAGTTTAATTGTACTGATTGAGTAGAAGTTGGCTATGTTGTTATTAAAGTATAGTAAATTACATGTTCCAAGCTACATCAGTGTGGAGATAAAAAATAGCATTTCAATAACAATGATAAAAACAATGTATACTCACTAGTCCTTCCTCTCACTTTGCCCAAATAGTTCTGGGAGACCCCAGAATCTCTTATGTGACCCCTGTACTGGCTAGTGTTCTTAGAAACCGCAATAGAATAAACCTTTTTTTTTCTCCTCTTATGTGGTGGTTTGCTCTAACAATGTCTGCTACTTCAATATTTAGTCTGCTGTCCCCATTATATCACTTAAATGTTCTTAACATTTTAATATATTTCATCCAGTTCACATTATCCCAATTTCTTCTTGCCCCTGAAAACAAGATAAATAGAATTATTCAGACCATGTACTATACTTTCAGACTGAAAAAAAATTGTCACAGCTTGTATCATTAAGTTTCCAGTAAGAGGATCGCTAGCTGTTACTTGTAAATCTTTCTCTTATTCAGGTTTTGTATAAAATAGGATATGATCTGTAGTCAAAATAAGCAAATCTACTCCAGTCATTTGTTCTCACTGTCCATTGGTGGAATCAGAAAGATAGGAGAAACACTTATTATTTGACCCCTTTGTCAATTAGCACAACATCCCTTTTGGTAAATAGATCTATCTTTTGTACTGCTTCACTGTGTAGAGAAAAGGATCCCAAAAGTGAGAGTCCTTAGTTCGTTGTCATATAAAAGTCTTTAAATGTGTGTTAACTGAATGGTTTAGATTTCTAGAATAAAAGATCATCCCTTTAAAAACTATTCCCCCTGGGGTAACTGATTCTCAGAAAATATATGGGAGATGAGACAGTTTGGGCAAACATTTATAGAACAGGCATTCTAGTTGGGCTAGAACAGATTCTGTTAGATATCACCTTCCCAGTATAAATGACATAGTCTTATTTATACAGAATTGAGGTACCCCCTAGGAAATGAACTCAAACAAGAATGCAATTCAGCATGTCTGGAAGGCTGGATGATAGGCAGACTTACTGAGAACCAAATTCCAAGAGAGGGTGACTTGGCTTCAAAGAGTGAATTTATCACAACAGAAGATGAAATCTGGCTCAATGATCAAGATTCTGCAACAGGACATGAGGGTAAGAAGAGAGAAGCAGTTCTGTTTATAATGTGTTGGCTGATGAAAATAATACATTATTTGAACTCTAATAGATAATCCTTTCTTATTCTTTCCTCTGTTTCTATCAATAGTTACACATAAGGGCAGTATTTTTTTTTCAAGTGAACTAAAAATACAAATGCATATTTACACAATTATTTGTATCACAGATTGAAACCTCAATCCATGTATTGGAGCAGCATAATTACATCCACATATAAGCATTTGCATATGAAAGTCCTTGATTTGCATGAACAATTACAAGTACTCTTTTTTTTTTCACTGATGCAAATGAAGAAATACCTTTGGAATATTGGTGTCATAATTTCTAATCATATATCATTGAGTGGCATATATGGTTTTAGACAATCAACATCATTTCAAGAATAAGAAGTCATTTAGGCAGATTTCTCTGGGAGAAGTGCTTGACAGAATAATTTTTCTTCCTAATAAGAATAATGTTTAAAGATTGAGCATTCAATAGTCCAGAGTAGAAAGGGATAAAGGACTGACTTAGTGGTTCCTGAATAGGCATGGAATTGTATTCTCGAATTCACTTTACTGTCATGTGGAGAATTTTATGTGTTCCATTACAAGCAATCAGAGGACTGTTTATTATCTTTGTACTACCAAGGCTTAAAATCCCTGAAAGGAAGATGAGGCAGGAAGTCATTAGTAAAGTTGAAAAGGGTTAAAGCTCTTGACTTAGAAGGCAAAGGGCTCTGCTACATATTTTCAGTCATAGTCTCTGGATTTCTGTCTCTTCAAATATATTTCATTGTGAGTTAAATATTTTCTAAGGGATAGTGAAATTCACATTAGAATTTTAGCAGCTGTCAAATAGCCCAAGATTTCTGATTATTTAACATGATCTTTAATGTACTTTGTGTCCAAAGTGTTTGGTCTGTTTTGAGGTGTTTCTACCCAGTTCTTAGTTATTTAGATATGTGAAGTTACTTCTTGTCACGAGCATTATCAGGAGGAGAAAAATTTAGTTCTATCATTTATGTACTTTCAGTAATTACACTTCATTTATCAGATCATGAGAAATGACATTTTACTTCTAAGTGAATAGAGTTATAATGGATTCACTTCAGATAGTTAATATTACGTCTGTAACTGAGGTGAATCTGCGCTTATAAATTGCTCTGTAGTGAACCTTTTCTCCCCCTGTTTATCTAAGCATATAGCCATTTTGAACATGTCAAACAGATACCTCTTAGGTAGCTACTGATTTCTCTATCCAAAGAAAGGTTGCAAGATAGCTCTTTATAAAGGGCATTTGGAGGCAATCCCATGAATGTATAACTGCAGTTCAGAAATTTGGTGTCCAGGTGGGATATATTCCCAGAATGGTGGGCCAAGTTGTCTCTCCTCACTTCCTTCAAGGCCCACAAGAATTTGTGTCTCTGCCAAGAGGAATGTTGGGCATAATTCTTTCTACATGTTTTATTCTTGCATTTTATTCTTGCATATATATGTATATGTATATATGAACATATGTGTATATATGTGTATGTATATGTGTATGTATTCTAACTTAAGTGCTTACCCATAATGGTAGTATATTTTTTTTTACTCTTATGAAAGCAGATTTTGAAATTGGAAAGATTTTTTAGAGCATTTGAATAATACAAGAACTTTTTATATCTGTGATGTTTCTTATGTTTATAGTAACCTTGTCATGAAGTTCAATATAATTACTCATATTTTACAGATGAGAAATCTGAGGCCAAGACAATTTTAATAATTTGTTCAATGAGGTAACACTCAGTGGTGGAAGAACCAGGGCTGAATTCTACCTCAAAGACTCCTGGTTTGGTGCTCTTTCTGGCACCAAAGTCCTGTGTCTTCCTTTCCCATACATCCAAAAACAACTAGTACAGTCTTAAGTAAAACAGAGATTCTAAGCTTAACAAGTATTAGCTTAGAATCTACGTGAAGATTACTTCCTTAGATATTACAAAATATGCCCAAAGCAAGTATACTTATTGGTCTTGGCTGTTAGTTCAGCTATAACATCTTGCAAAATGCTGAAACAGCTAAGACTTAGAAGATAAAATTGTCATTTTAAATATCTTGAATACAGTGATTATATTTATAACATGTTATATATAATGTATTTTGAAATGGATATGAGAAACTTTTGGAGGTTACTATCAATACATATCTCATTAAACAACAGCAATAGATCCCACCACACTAGGGTCTAATGTTGCAGTTTGTAGCTTCTCTTTTGCCCTGCAAATTCCTCCAAAGGACACTTCAATTTCTGAATCTGCCACTCACACTTGTCTGCCAACACATACTTAGATCTTGTTTGATCTCCTCCAGGGCTCATATCCATTATTATATTGTGCTGCACATTATTTGCCCAATGTTTCATATGTGTCACTTCTGTCCCCACAATCAGATTGTGAACACCTGGAGTGAAGGAATAGTACCTGAGCTTCTTTTTATTTCCCTCAAAATCTACTGGGTACTGAATATCGCCTTTTTGATGAATAATAGAATCTAAATAGAATCTAAATAATAGAATCTATAGCATCCACAAGCGTGCTATATCAAATTTGAGGCACCACAGGTTAGGAGACATGAGAGGATATAAAAGGGAAGTAATTATGATGAAGTGGATGAAAAGAGAAATCTTGAAGAGAGGTTAAATACCTGAAATAACAGTAGGTGTGGGTGAGCGTCTATGGCATCTTCACATGCATATTTCCACAACAGATTGAAAGCTTTTTGAAGATACTCATGCAGTTTAGCACAATTCATGTCAACGAGTACACGCTCAGTTCATATTTGTCAATCTAATTAAAAGGGGATATTTACAGACAGGTAAAGAACATTTCTCCACTCCTACTTCCTCCTATGAGTCATCAAAATTCACCATTTGGTTAACCATCTGCCTTCCTACTCCATAAGATGAAAGTTTGGTGAGAGAAAAAATTGTGAAAAGTAGAGTATACAGACAATGTGTTCCCCACTCCTCCCTGCAGAATGATTGGCTTGCAAGGTTAGTGACTGTCTTACATTCCTTACTTAGTAACTGCTTTACCCCTCAGGTCAAGGAGTACTTGGCTGCCTGCCTCTTTGGAGTTGAGGAAAACATACTCTTGGTGGGGTGGACAACAACACTTGAAACAGAGGTAGCAAGGTTCATAACACGTAAACATGCCTTACACCCACACTTAGGCAATGTCAGGACACAGTCTCAGGATCAGAATATGAAATCCATATTTATTCTGAACTTTGCTAAAGCTTTGAAATATATTTGGTGGAGAACACACTTCAAAAAAGCAGTGAAAGCTGATTTTTTTATTTTATTTTAAGAGATGAGGGATCTCACTCTGTTGCTCAGACTGAAGTGTGATGATGTGATAGCAGCATCCTTGAACTCCTGGACTCAAGTGATTCTCTGGCCTCAGCCTCCCAAGTAGCTGGGATTACAGGTGAAAGCCACTGTGCTTGACTGATAACTGATTTTTTAAAAAAAGAATTAAGGGTGCAAACTTACCCACTTAATAAACACTGAGTGATTTTTTGGCATTAAAACCTTAAGTGGAGCCAGGGCGTGGTGGCTCACGCCTATAATTCCAGCACTTTGAGAGACTGAGGCAAGAGGATTGCCTGAGCCTGCAGGTTGGAGATCAGACTGGGCAACATGGTGACACCTCGTCGCTACAATAAATAAAAAAATTAGTCAGGCGTGGTAGTGTGCGCTTGTAATTCCGGTTATTTGGAAGACTGAGGCAAAAGGTTTGCTGGAGCCCAGCAGGTCGACACTGGAGTGGCTCTGAGCATGCCACTTTACTCCAGCCTTGAGTGAGACCCAAACTCAAAAAAAAACCCCAAAAAACCTTAAGTGAATTACTCTTTCCCATAAATGAAGGTCTGCAGTCCATATTGACTCCTCCTGTGAGTAGCAATGCCTATCAATGTAGCATCATGAGAAAAGGAAATCAGGATTGTTTCACATTCTCATGGGAAGTTGTCATCACCTGCCCCAGGATCATCTGGTCATTCAGGGCCAATCATTTGGATGTGCACTGGATGCTCATTAGAAGGATATGGTCCTCTGATGATTCTATATCATCTCTTCTGCTTTACAGACATGCTAATAATGACTGTGCACATAGAATCCTGAGTTTTAGCAGATAAGAATTCAGGCTTAATGTTACCCAGGATGTTCAAAATCACATCAGAGAGAATAATTTGACATGAGGATAAATAAATAATACATTTTCTAGTTAGCCTGCAAATAAATGATGACTCTTGAAAACTATACCTACTTGAATCCTATCTTTTTGAGCAAAATTGGGCCCACCATATAGATAAATCTGCTTCTCCATTTCTAACTTTAATATTCCTGCTTTGGCCCAAGTATTCCTTTTTCATTAGAGCTTTTCAACCAGAAAACCCTAATATCTGAATATATTATTCTACATATTTACTTCAAACTTAACAGGAATGAAGCTCAGTGAAGCAATTTACACGCATGGAATACTAACGGGAAGGAGCAGAGAAGTGGAAGGAAAGAAACAGAAATAAGATGGCCAGGGACAGTGTCCCATAAAGAAAAGTAATGGAAAAGGCAGAGCAAGATTCTCAGAGAGTGAAGCAGATCAGATGCAAAGTATCTAAAGAAGGATTAAAAAAATAGCAGGAAGTCTTTTTGTTTGTTTTGTTTTTTCTTGAGTTGGAGACTCACTCTGTCACCCAGACTGGAGTGCAGTGGCCGCTCCTGGTCACCGCAGCCTCGACTTACTGGGCTCCGGCGACCCCTCTGCCTCAGCCTTCCAAGTAACCGGAGTTATAGGCGCGCGCTACCATGCCCAGCTGATTTTTTGATTTATTGTAGAGATGATGTCTTGCTGCCCAGGTGGATCTCAAACCCGCGGGCTCAGGCAATCCACTCACCTCAGCCTCCCAAAGGCGCGGGATTACAGGCTGAGCCACCGAGCCCGGCTAGCAGGAAGTCTTTTTAAGCAGACTTTTTTTATTTTTATTTTTTACAAATATTACCGAATAGTAAGCATGTGGACTTGAAAACAAAAAAGACCCAAAGACAGGTGAACTGTTAAGGATGATTAAGAAAAATAAAAGTCGGTGAATGGATTCTAGTATATCTGAAGACTTATAATTAGACATTGGAATTATAAAAAGGCATATGATACTTCCAAAAGAGAATTCATAGAAAATTTATTTTTGCTATTTATAATTTTATAAAAGGGCAATAACTAGTAGGCTATCTTAATCCATGTGAGAAGTAATGCTGTGAATTCCTTTCTGTGCTAGTGACTTGCCTTAGAGTACATGAAGGTAATGTTGAGAAACTGCCGGAAGACAAGAATCAGTGACTCTTGATATGGTTTTCAACTATGGTTTTCATGGTACATTGCTATATAACTTCCCAGTTTATATTTAGATTGTGACAGACCAAATAAGCAACCAACTTTCTAGAGAAATGTATTATACTTGATATCCTGCCATATAGTACCTAACATGGTGCTGGGTCACGTCAAAACACACACATATACACAAGAGAATCGTTGCACAAACACAAGACAAGCAAACAAACAAAACTACTCCTAGCCCCTTCAGGGCCACCCCCAGACATGTGATGACTAGTTATGACAGAGGATACTTCTGTGAACACTTGGAGGACAGGGCTTTTCAGTAACTCAGACATCGAGCATGAAGCATAGCAAAGAGTTGAAACTTAACACTTGGTAAAATAAAAAGGCAAATTTTGTCTGCAATACTATTGAAGGTACAAATCCTTTGTAACATGCATCTCTACAGCCCTTTCACTCCATCTTTCTTTCAAGGCATGATTAGGTATGAGATAGAACTAAAATCCAAGAAAAGAAATTGGGTCAAATAAGCTTCAGGTGTTGAATATGACAGGAGAGAATATGTATGACTCCCCCTCACTGGGGAACTGTGGTGTTCTGAGAGGAACTGGGCACAGGAGTGAGGGGAGGTTGACAATTATGTTGAGGCTGGAATATAAATGAAAGCAGTGACTTGAAAGGGCAAAGATCCAAGATTCGGGAGCCATGGCAGAAGCGGGTAATGATTTGTAGAGCTATCTTAGTCTCCAACAGAAACATGAAGGGCAGTTTCTATAAAGAAGTTGAAAGTAATATAATATGATATAAATCATAGGAAAGAAAAATAAGCATACAAATAGACCCGCACGCCGGCATTGTGTGTTTCCACCTCGGGTCAATGTCCAAAGTGTGTTCCCTCTAGAAAGCCACAGGACTCCCTTCTTCCTTTCCTTCAGGTCTATGCTCATTCATCATCTTATCAATGAGGTTCTCCTTGACCATCATATTCAAAACATAGCTGTCCATTTCCCAGCCCTCTGTATACACTGTTTTGGTTACCCTGCTTTTCTACTGCATAGCATTTAACGCTTTCTAAAATATCATTTATTTACTTATCTATAATCTGTCTCTTTCAAGTACAACATATGGTCCATAAGGGCAGGAATGCTGTCTGTGTTAGTACTCTGCTGCTTCCCCAGTGCCTAGAAGAGTGTTTGGGACTTAGTAGACAATGAATGAATGAATGAATAAATGGATGAATGAATAAATGAAGCTACACTCCGTGGAGAAAACGTGCTGAGATATGGTGGGTGCAAAATTCTTGATCCATCACAAATTCTTATTTACTGGATAATCAGGTTCTCTTCATTGGCTTCAATGTGTCATCTGTACTATTGGGTGAATTAGGAGAGGTTAGAGTAGAAATAACATTATATTTCCCCAGGGAAGAAAATGGACTAGTCCATCTCTTTGAATTTCTTCTGATTTATACTTCTATGACTTTGTGATTTTAAGATTTCATCATCTAAATGTTCCATTTTTTTCCCACAGTGAAACTTTTGCTTTTAAATCAAGTTAGTATCAAAAATTTACATGAACTCTAGAAATTATGAACTTTTTGGGTGCAAATACAAGACAAAAGAAACCAAGATAGTTTTTGACCTCGTTACTCTACCAGTTATTCTATATTGGCAAACTCCAATTGAATCAAAGGGAAAGATATACAATACAGTTGTACTGATATGTTTTCTTTTTCCTTTTTCAACCTGTTATTTAAAAGAATTGACCAAATGCAGTAGACAATTCCTTGGCTGTTATTTAGAAAAAGATTTGAGCTTGAATCAATATGATATTTTGCTCTGCAGGTGTAGAAAATCATTTTACTGTTGTCACTAATTGCTTTGGTATTCAGCGAAAGTACAAAGTGTCAGCTATTTATTAATAAATCTGTTTTTGTAGTAGGGGGGTGCATCTTTACTGTTTATCATGTACCAGCAGTTAGAAAAAAATTCCAGAGCCTTGAATAGAGCATGTAATGAAAGACTCTGTCAGTGTGTGGCATATCTGTTGATTAAAAAGCAGGTAACGGGATATGCGAGAACAACACGCATCCTATTCTACCAAAGCCCTCATCGCCAATGATCACTCTTACATGGATTAGAAACTGTCAGATATAATCATTTATCAGGTAATTGTAAAATGGGAAAATATAAAATTAAGAAGAGATTTCTGATGGCTTGTCACAGTTACCCACTAAGCCAGGCTTGCATAGAATTCATGAGATTAAGTTGATAAAACACATATTCATTTGATTTTCTGTTGCAACTAAATTGAGAGAGGTGGTTGTGCACGACAGATTTTTCATCTATTATATTCAGCAGTGAGTGCTAGAGAAAGCAGTCCTCTGTCTTCATCTTTTCAACAGAGCTGTAGCTTCAAACCACTCTGAAAAACAAGATTCCTTCCTCAGACAAGGAAGAGTAATGGAAGAATGTACCCTTCCATCACATCTGAACCATCTTATACCCCAATTTACTGTTGTATGTAATTATGCCTATGGAGTATAATTTGAGGAGTAATGAGAAAACTTTCTTAGCCCCATGGATCACTTCCTCTGGCTTAGCCCAGTATCCAAAATCATCATCACTGTGCTTGCCAATCCTAGGGTCAAAATTCCCACAGGTTATATTTTCCCCTGGCCCAACTTAAGGATGTGTTCAAAGACCAGTTTAAGGATGGCAGTAACAAGTGAATTGGGTATCAGAGTAAAAAATATGAAACAGTTTGGGGGATACTTCCCTGGAACCTTAGAGGATATAAATATGCTTGTGGAGCTTCCAGTCTGTTCAGACAGGCAACAGTACTCTCCTGCCTGACAAAAAATAAAATAAAATAAAATCTAAAGCTTTTTGAAACACATAAATTAAATGCCTAATACTATGTGCCAAGCAAAGAGGGAGGTGACTTCTGTTCTCGGCAGGAGGCAAGTATATAAATAAATAACTGCACATATGCAATATGCCATTTGAGGAACACATTATGTTGCTTAAGGTTTATTGAGAAATCAGTGGCACATTGGTATTGAAGGAAGGGTTCAGTTATGCTTTATGCAGAAAGTGCCTTCTGAGAGAGACTTCTAGAATGATTAAGAGGACATTAGGTAGACCAGGGAGTTTAAAATATTGCAAAAGCAATGCAGAAGTCCACTTCACATAGTGTCTGCCTCTTCTCTTACCTCTACCACCTCTCTTTCCCTCCATCCCAGCCTGCTTCATCTATTTTTCTATTCTATAACAGCTTTCATTTATATAGTCTTGCATAGTTTAAGACTATTTCCATGTATTTTCTCATTTGATCTCTAGACACCTTCTGTGGCATGCAAGTATAGCAAAGATTGGTTAAGTGTTACAGAAAACTATTTGAATGATGATTTCTCAGTTTCCCTGGGGAAGGTACATAGATAGCAACATTTTCACATGCATAGGAGAGAAAGTTAATTTATTACATGCCATGAGTGTCAGGGCATTAAAACTTAATTCTCTGGATGAGAAGGGCGAGAATAGACATCCACCAAATTTATTCCCTTTTTGTCCTGGCCACAAAAATAGACAACTTTTTCCAGTCTCCCTAGAAACAGGGTGGGGCTGACTAAGTTTTATTTAATAGAATATTTATAGAACTGATGTGTGCCACTTCTCAACTTGGCTAATATAAACCCTTTTATATGCTTCTCAATACATATTCTCTATCCACTGACTGGAATGGGAAAACTCTGAATATACAAAGAAATATAGAGCCACAATGTGGAAGAATCTTGAATTCCCAAATTATAGTGTCAAAAATCACCTGCCAAACAAGATTATTGAACTGTCATGTAAGTGAAAAATAAGAGTTTTGTGTTAAGACATTAAATTTTTGGAGTTATTTATTAAAGTGATTGTTTTTTTTTTCATTAATATAGCAGAGGAAGTATTGTTTACATAAGTTTCAACCAAGGAAAAAGTTATTATATAAAAGAAAATCTTGACTAAGGCGAAATGGCTAGCAGATAATGGAAACTCCATATGAACTCAAACCATGTCACTCTAAAGCCCCTGATTTTACCATTTTCCATAATACCTCCTACACACAGAGGACAGCAGATTTACTATTTGCCATATAAGGCAATGACTAGGTCTAACACAAAAGTTCTGATCCCCTTCAGTAACTAGTAATGGGGTGGATACAACCAGATTAATGTATAATTTGGCTTTGAGGACTGTGCTCCATTCAAAAGCAGACTCAGTATTTTGTTTGCCCTTCTTATTTTGCTGGGAGATTGGCATATCTCCCTTTTATTTAATCCAGGGCCATGAAATCCTCACTTTTCTGTTTGCTCCAGAACTTTGTTGCTCAAAGCATCATCCACAGAACAGCAGAGTAAGTATCCCTGGGTAGTTATCAGAAATGCAGAATCCCGGGCCCCACTCCAAATCCACTGAACCAAAATCTTCAACTTAACAAGATTTATAGGTGATTCTTAAGCAAATTAAATTTTGAGGCATGCTGGTCTATAATAGCACTGATATTCTCTGAAATTTACTTTCCTGAACTGGAGCACCTCTTGTCTCTTCCATAAGTCTCTTTCTCCATACTCCTAACATGACCACACGTTTATCTGACTACAATTGCAGGTCTATTGGCTATATGACCTGTTTTGAGTCATATATGGCCTAGCTCTGACTTCTCTTTCTGAGATCTAGTTATCCCAGACTGAGAAGGTGGGGCCAGAAGGCAGGCATCAGCCCTTGAACAGTAGATGTGCACTTTAGAAGAAACTTTTTAGGTTCCATATCAGGGTCATGATAAATGAAAATCTGTGGAAAATGACCCCCTAAACTCGTCAATTACTATGTAAGTCCCTGTGAGGGGAAGAAGATGAGAACATGAGGAGTTATTTTAAGAGGGCCTAACTTGTTAGGCACCTATTTACATTCATTTATGAGATAATTTGTATTTAATAATTCACCTCCACTGGTATATAACATGTTTGTTTGCTTCTACTCTTATGGCACTGCAAAAATAAAAGTGATATCAATTATTTATCTTTTAAGTTAAAATACATCACTACTCTTAACAGAAATACCTCAAATATCAGGTCTGTATCATAGCATCCTTTTCTCACCCTCTGCATTTTATGACTACTAAGTCATCTGAGAGTCAGCCAAGAACAGATGTGCAGAGGCTGATATTCGAAGGTAACACATGTAGCTGTAGTCTTTGAACTGGGTGGTTCAAATATTTTAATGGGTCAAGATTTTGGTCTCTAGACCTAAAATACAATTACATAAAATAATTCAGGCTAGCTATTTATTGAAAATGTGATCATGTGTAGCATTATTCTCTAACTACCAACAATAAGGGATTTTCATTTGTATCATCTATTGGCTGGACTTGGAGTATGTGGAGTATGGTAGAGAACAGTATAGGTCCTTGGGCCAGACGTCTAGGTTTCGATGCTGACTCCATTCTTTGAACTTGAAGAAATTGCTTAATATCTCACTCTATTTTATATATATATTATATATATCTACATATAGATCTATATGTGTATATATACAGATATTAATGTATCACATTTATATGTCTATGAATATATTCACACCATTCTCACAAGGTTAAATAAATAAGCCAATTACTTGGAACAGAACAGACAGCAGTACATGATCATCAGGGAAAATTAGTCTTTGTCTGCTGTGCCCATTCATGTCACTGTTGTCATCCCCAACAGGTGTGGGCAGAAAGGGCTTAATAATGTAAAGAAACTCATCCTTATCTTTGGCTCAGATATTTCTCTCTGTGTCCTGACTAAAACATCTATAATATAGGCTTTGGAAACAACTATTTTGTATGACAATAGCACCATAGATGAGAAACCAAGCAGCTAAGGGGCCACCATAAGAACACTGGATATGAAATTAAAATAATAAAATAATAATCTAACTCATGTTGCTGAATATTGTCTTTGTTGATAAACTAGCTTTTCTAAGACATCCAGTCTGATTTCCCACATGGTCACAATTATACATTGCCACAGCATTCTTGAGTTGATCCAAGACATAAAAACAAAATGTTGTCTCTGAGTGCTTCTATTAATCCCTAGCTTTGGGAGTTCTGCTTTGAGAGCAAGCTTTCTTACAGTGATCATTATTGGTGCGATAAGGAGCAATGGTTTAGTTGTCAACTATCATGCTTCGGATGCCTCTTAAGACATGAAGTGTCTTATGTGATTCTGATATTCCATCTCACATTTCCTTCTTCTATGTTGTCCAATCATCCTTTAATGATACCAAAGTGTAACACACTCCTAGGGTGTTGTGCCCTCTTCAAATCTTTTCAGAACTGATTTAATATCATTTTTATGGGCCTGTGCAATTCATCCAAACCCTTAAAAATCATTTTTCTTTTCCCCAGCTTAAATCCTTTCAATTCTATACCTTCACTGATAAGGCTTAACATTATAACAGTTTAAGTCATTCTTGCTCTGAGACGTGTAAGGGGAAATAACTGTTGTATCATTGCCAGTGTTTATCATGAGATTTTTTTTTTGGAGAACATCATGGAGTACTAAAACAACCAACATTTACCAAATTCTTTTTTCATATTTAGAAAATGTCTTTGAAAAGGAAATGACAATTGTGGCCAAGTTAACTGTGCCTGGCTTCCAGTATATTTTCAGCAGCATTATTTTTAGAATAACCAAAGTCTCACATTGAACATATTACTTTTCTTCAAAAACAAATATTGAAAAACAAACAAAAATGTTTTTATTGTTCACTGCTTATAAAACAAAGTAAAAACGTTTTACCCTTTTACTGAAAGTGATAGTCCTCCCTATTTTACTTCTGGGAACCTGATATTTTTCTTCATGTAATATAATGATTTTTCTCATTTCTGTCTCTTAAGTACATCAATCATAACTGATTTCCCCTTTTCTAGCATTCTTATTTTTGTGGCATAATTATTTTGGCACCTTCTATATTTCCTGTTCCTTGAGAATGATCTTCATTTCATATTCATTATTGTGGCCCTCACTATAAAAGGTACAGTGCCTTATATATAGTAGATACTCATAAAATATTTCCTGAAAACTAAGTGCATGAATGTAAAGAACATCAAATATGTACTAGAAGTGCTGTCATTCTGATTATGCCTCTAAAAATATGCCTCTGGGTAAGTGTGGTAGATAGAATCTTAAGATGACCTTGTGGAACCCATGTCCTGATAGTAACACCCTTTTTCATCCCCTAGTATGTAGGCAGGTCTATGACTTACTTCTAAACAACATAACTCAGCAAAGTGACAAGATGTATGTAATTATGTGATTATATAGCATATCATTATTGTGTGTGTTTTGCTGGGGTTCCTTTTGTCCCCATTGTTGACTTTGAGAAAACATGTGGTGATGTTGGGGAATTTCAAATGTAAGGAACTTTGAATGGCCTTTAGGAGCTTAGGGTGGCCTCCAACCAACACCCAGGAATTGGAAACCTCAATCCCACAGCCACAAGTAACTGAATTCTTCCAGCACCTGAGTGAATTTGAAAGTGGGTCTTCCCTAATTGAACCTCGGATGAGATGCAGCCCAGTCTGGCTTCTTGGTGATGTGAAGAGAGGACCCAGATAAACCATGCCCAGACACATGACTCACAAAAAACTCATGAAAACAAATGTGGATTGTTTCAAGCTGCTAACATTTATGGTACCATTGTTACAAAGCAATAGAAAACTAATATAGTAAGTAACTCACTGAATATTGGTCTTCATAGTAAAATGGGAATAGAAATATGTCTTATTTTAGACATGAGATTTTTAAAAATAGTTAAAATGAGACAACAATATATAAGAGCACTTTAGCATGCTAAAATGCTATATAAGCATTGTATTTTGTGAAACACTTTACAGTTGTAATCCCATTTATTTCTCCAACAACACTTTTAAGGATGTAATATTATCATTCTTATTTTATACCTATGGGGATTAATGTACCTATTTTATAGATAAAGAATCTGATCATCAGAGAGATAAAATGACCATCTTCAGACAGCAGAGGCTATTGTGGTGGGACTAAGATTTAAATTCACAAATATTAAATTCTAAACCCTGGCCTTTTTCTACTGATTGCTAGCAAAAGGAAGCATATTGTATTTCTTTAATATTTAACAAAGAAAACACATTCCCTCAAAACCTTTTCATAAATGCTGTGTCCCTTCACAAGTTTGATTCAACAACAATGACCGTGATGACACCAACAATGTATCCAGGGCTAATTATATGCCAGGCAATCTTCTGAGTATATAGCATATATAATCTCAACAAGAAATGAAAAGCAATATGTTTCAACAAAAGTTTTTATTTATGAATTTTTGATAAAATTATCACTTTTATGTGGCTTTCTTTAGTTTGAGAAAGTAACTGAAATAATCTCAAAACCTTATTCCTGTTCCCCAATATGCTAAGAGCCAGCTATACAATTTTATGGAAACTCTGAATAAGCATCAAAATATCAAGATGCTTGTGCAGATAATGCCAGTAGCAAATAATGTGAATCTCTAAATTCTGCTTGGTCTGTTTTAAAGGGACTAGTTGGAAGGGTTGTTTCTGGCCTTCTTCTATTACTTACTATTGCTTTCCTAGGGGAGCTCCTGGCATCCACTGGGTCATTCTGTCAGTTAGTGAGCTCATGATAATAGAAAAACAAGAAGCAGGGACCAGTCTATTTATCTCTCTGGATGTCTAACTTAATGATCTGTTAGAAGAACCGGTGCTTTAATTCATTCCTTCTCAGCAGAAAACAGAAAAGACTAAGCCAGGGAAGCTTGAGGGCCCAGATAAGCAGCCATACCAGGGTACCCTACCCCCCAAAAACAGAATTGTTTTTTTGGAAGGGCAGGCCCTTTGTAGTACATTTGGAATTTGTTTTTCCTGACCAAATGGTCAACCAAAGTTTTTATCTGGAAATTTTGAGAAGGTTGTGTCATAATTTGCAGAAGAAACGTCCCAAGTTGTGGCAATCAGGTGACTGGTTCCTCTACCATGACAATGCATGTGCTCACAGCGTGCTAAGTGTTCAGCAGTTTTTGACCCAAAAAAATGGCATGACCTCCATACCCCTTCCTATTCACCTGATCTTGCCCCAAGTGACTTTTTCTTGTTTACCCAGTTGAGGAATGTCCTCAGTGGAAAATATCTTGCTGATGTGGAAGAGATGAAACAAAAAATGGCAGAAGCACTAAAAGGCATGAATATTGGGGAACTTAAACATGATTTGAGCAGTGAAAAATGTTTCTCAACAGGTGTATTGCATCAAACAGAGAGTACTTTAAAAGTTACTGAAGTTTAAACCTGTAAGAACAAATACACTTTTAAAATAAATTCTGGGGTTTTTTTGGGTCCCCCCTTGTATGTCAGTGATTGTTTTTTTTTTTTTTTGAGTCTGAGTCTCCATCGCCCAGACTGGAGTGCAGTGGCACGCTCCCGGCCACCACAGCCTTGACCTGCTGGGTTCCACCGATCCTCCCGCCTCAGCCTTCCAAGTAGTTGGAACTACAGGCACGCACCACCATGCCCGGTTAACTTTTTTTTTTATTGTAGAGACGATGTCTCGCCAAGTTGCCTGGGTGGGTCTCGAACCCTCGGGCTCAGGCAATCCACTCGCTTCAGCCTCCCAAAGCGCTGAGATTGCACACTGAGCCAAGGAACCCAGCTCAGGTGAGTTCTTTACTTGAGATGTATTAACTTCAATTCCAGTAGGGAAAATATAGTGGAATCCCTCTTTCAGCATCAGGTCTAAATTTCACTCCTCTATTCATTGTTGCCAAAACAATCGACATGTTTATCCTTATGTGTCTCTGTGTGTACAGTTTTCAGTCAGTTGGGATGTAAAGGGCAAGAGTGAAGAATGGCTGGCACCTAAAATTGTCAATGGTGCCCTTTCAGCTATTAGAGACTTTGAGAAGGTCCTTTATTAAATTCCATTTGAAATTAAATGAAAATATTCTCAAGCCTGTATCACTCCTTGTTCATCTAATTCCAGTCAAACTGTCTCCAACTTCTGACTGTTTACAAAGTTTTTCCATTTGAACACCTTATTGTACCTTGAAATTGAGGTTTAGTAATGGAATGATTCCTAAACTTTGATGATGAGCATCACTTGGAGAGCTTGTTAAATCTGCAACTTCCCAGCCCCTTTCCCAGAGGATCTTGATGGGATCCTAGAATTTGTATTTTTAATCAGCACTCAGGTGATTCTTATGCTACAAGAATGTTTAATAAAGTGTGATTGACTTGAGGGGCTGAGAGAACTCTCAATTACTCCTTGGCAATCTCTCTCCTTCCTTCTTAATGATCATAGTGCACCATGAGAACCATACTAGACTCTGCACCGAGGGAACCAACTTACCTGCAGTCATCTTTGGTGTCAGGGATGCTTACAGCCTACTAATTCTTAACAGTAATTTCATAACAAGCATCTGGATGTATCAGAAGCTTGCTTTAGTCAAACCAGCTCAGATTTTTAAAAAATATTATTATGAACTATTGCAAACATACACATGTAGGGAGAATAGTTTAACAAAAATAAATACATCCATTGCTGGCTTTGACAATTAATCATTTACAGCTAATTTTGTTTCATCTATACTTCATTTTCCTCACCTCTGATTCTTTTGCAACAAATCTCAGACATCATATCATTTCGTTCATAAATATTTCAGTTTGATTGACTAAAAGTTAATAAATATTTTTAAAAGAAAAACCAATAACATTATCATACATGTAAACTGAACAATTACTTACTATTACCAAAAATTCCGGTCAGAGTTAAATTTTTACCAAATGTCTATCTAGCTGTTATCAATCTTTAGTTTGCATAATCAGGTTCCAAAAAGGAACAGGTATTGAATTTGGTTGACGTATCTCTTAGGTGTCTTTTAAGTTCCCTCTCCATATCTTATTTTTCACCTTGTGATTTACTTGTTGAAGAAACTCCATAAATTTTTACCTAGTATTCACCACAGATGTTTTTGATTGCATTTCCTATGTTCCTTTTTATTTCCTATAAATTGAAGTCAAGTTAGATAGCTGATCAGATTCAGATTCTGATCTTTGAACAAGAATACTTTAGAGGTAGAATTTTTTATTTCCACTAGGAGGCACATCATGTCTGCTTGTCTTTCTGTGATGTTAGCAACTATTGATTATCAACATATGGTTCATTATTTTATTGTGCTACCTTATATGCGATATGGTGATAGTCTAACTTATCTCATACCTTCTTTAGGCAATAGCTAGAATATTTCATGAATAAACTTTACCCACTCCTTGTCTGCCTTGAGGTATATTTCTTTTAGAAAAAGCAAGAGAGATATTCAGTTTTTTTCCTTTTTTTTTTAACCAGTTTTCAATATAATAATTAGGTTTCTGAACAGCCTTCAAAGATGACCTGTTAATTTTTAAAAATAAATAGTATGATGAATTTTCATGGATTTAAACATTTGAAATGTTTCCATCCATTGCCATGAATATCCTCAGTGATGCTCATAATTTTTCATTTCCTCTGTCAGATTATTTCTTGTTGTATTTTCTGCCTTTCAGTCCACTATATGTACAAAATATGATATGTGAACCAAGTACCTCTCCGTGACCTTTTGTTCTTACTGGTTTATCTGGTCCAATGATGCCTAGAAGAAGAGTTGGGACCAAGTGTAAACTCTGCTTTGTGTCAGTTATGATGACACTGATACTCTGTAGACAGTCAGATATATGAGTCTGGAGTTAAAATGGGCTGAGCTTGGAACTAAAGATTCAGGATCATTTTTTCATAGCATGGTATTTAAAGCCATTAAAGGCAATGAGATTCTCCAGGGAGACTGGAGGGATGAGAGAAAGGCCACATCCCCAGATTGCACAAGAATGTAATGAATGAACAGATAAAATGGAGTTATGGGAAGATACAGAGAGCGACATGAGAGAAAACTAGGCTATAAGAACAGGGTAATTTAAGAGATGCCAAAATGGGGGAAAGAGTTTAGAGGATAACCATGGGTTGAGGGTTTACAAAAATGTCTTTTGAATTTAGTTTTAAGAGGTAATTGGCAACATTCATTCGATAAATACAGTAACTCAAATTAATCAGGTAACATGTCCCAAAACCATGAAGGCTAAATGGCTGAGTGAAGTTCCAGACTCTGGCACTCAGCATCCAAATACTCTGCGCTGACCACTATGCAATGCTGACCAATCAACTGCACTATAGTTTCCATGGCAATTTGCTATTCACATTATCCCTGGAGGTATAATTCATTATAATGGAATCCTAGTTAAATGGGATTTAGAGTCTACTTGGAAAACCCTGATGACTGCAATACAGATCTGAATCTCCACACTCTTGGCCTTATAGAAAATGTTAGGATAGAGACCGCATTTTCTAGTTCTTCTGGCATTAATATCCTCTGTTCGGAAGTAGAATCCCTTGTTCTATAGCTACCATAGGATAAACTAGTGTGTATGTATTTGTGTGTGTGTGTTGTGTGTGTGTGTGTGTGTGTACGTGTGCACACATACATTAAGGAAGTGAGGGGAGTGTTAGGGAGCATCCATATGAGTGCATTTGTTTACCTATGCAGCTGACATTTCTCTGGCTAAAAACTGTCAAACCTTTTTCTAACACTCAATCATGGTTCTAAACACCTTGTATCTAAAGGACTTGGTCTTATTGGAAATCAGAGCTCTGTTGATAACACTGGTCTTGACAGAGATAAGGCTTGGTTAGTTCCAGGCTCTCCAACTCAGATCTTCACTGGTTTTATAGGTCAAGAATAAGAGGTACCATATGATCCAGCAATCCCATTACTGAGTATTTACCCAAATAACAGGGGATCTGTATAGTGAAGAGATATCTCCATCTCATGCTTATTGCAGCACTATTTGATATAGTAGCCAACACATAAAATCAACCTAAGTGTCTAATGGCAAATGAATGGATAATGAAAATGTGATATATATGTACAATAGAATATATTCAGTCATAAAAGAATAATGAAATTCTGTCATTCATGGCAACATGGATGAACTTGGAGGACTTTATGTTAAGTGAAATAAGTCAGGCACAGAAAGATAAATACTGCATGTTCTTACTCATATAAAAGCTTAAAAAGTTGTTGTCATAGAAGAAAAGAGTAGAATATAGGGTAAAGAGGCTAAGAGGGTTGGGGGAAGTGGGGATAGGGAAAGATTTGTTCAAGGATACAAAATTACAGCTAGATAGAAAGAATATGTTCTAGTGTTCTATAGCAGAGGCCACCAACCCCTGGGCCACAAACTGGTGCCCTGGACCATGAACTGACATTGGTCTGTAGCCTGTTAGAAAGCAGGCGGCACTACAGAAGATGAGCAGCAGTTTAGCCAGTGAAGCTTCATCTGTATTTACAACCAATCTCCATCACTCACATTACCTCCTGAGCTCCATTTTCTGTCAGATCAGTGGTGGCATTAGATTTTCATAGGAGTATGAATCCTATTTTGAACTGTGCATACAACAATCCAGATTGTGCACTCCTTATGAAAATCTAATGCCTGATGATCTGAGGTGGAACTGACTTGGTGACACTGTATATTTCATTATATAGTACAATGAAACAATATAAAGTACATAATAAATGTAATATGTTTGAATCATTTCCTCTCTCCCTATCCATGGAAAAATTGTCTTCTATAGAACCAGTTTCTTATGCCAAAAAAGTTGGGGACTGCTGTTCTATAGCACTAAAGGATGACTATATCTCCTCTTTATGTGTCTGAGTCTTCCTGTTTTGAATGTTTATAATATTAACTGCTTGTAGGGTCCAGTAGGTACTAGAATGAACTTTTTCCTACCAATAGTATGCTTACTTTGTGCATTTTGTACTATGCTGTATGCAATAGGAAGGCCAAGGTCATTGCTTATATCAATGTGGTGCCCTCAAAATGTCTAGACTGGAGCTGCTACACAGTCGAAGTTTAGTGAACTCTCAAGGAGGAATGGATACTTATGCAGAATCCATGCATCTGTATCATATTATTCTAAACAGCATGCGGACTTAGGGATAAAAGGCAAATGCTTCTAATGGGGCCACTGGGATGTGATGAATCTGTTCCTCAAAGAAAAAGAAAAACAAACATTTCTCTGGGTTTGGATTATCCCCAAATTTTCAAATTATAAATAATCAAATGAAAAAAATCATTGTGAGTTATTACAGAGCTTCGCTGAAGCAAGATGATGGAATAATGATGACTAGGTTTTTCAGAAGAAGCTTATCATGCTCTGTGAGAGTTTAGATGTGCACTTAGTGTTTGAAAGACTTCCCGGATATGAAGAGACACTTTCAGTGAAAAGCCATTGTGTTTTGAATAATTTTAACACCACCAACAGAGACAAAAAAATGACCATCTATTTATATTTCCAAGAATTATTCTTTTTTATTATGTTCATAAAATGTGGTTTCTTGACTGTCTAGAAGAAATGTCAGTCCTAAATATTTAATAATATTGAGTTTCAACTTGAAAAGAAAAAAATTGTAAGAAAAAGATAATATTTTTGGTGACAATTCTTTGAATTTTTGGTGTCTACTTCCTTTTCCAAAGATAATGAATGCTTCTTAATAAATTATTCTGGCTATTAAATATTCAGTTTACAGTTAGTCTTTGCCATTTTAATCTGGTGGGGTCCTATTTATAAAATTTGTGGGGTTCCTTCCATAAAATTTATGGGAATTTTTGTGGTACATTTGATTTTGATATAGCTTTGCTTATCTCTCTAGCTCTACCTTGTGAATAACTCTAGTGTTCCTAAAAGGGCAAAGGCCAGTTTTATTTTATTTTATTTTTTGAGTTGGAGTCTCACTCTGTCTCCCAGACTGGAGTGCAGTGGCTGCTCCCGGCCACTGCAGCCTCGACCCGTGGGCTCTGGTGATCCTTCCGCCTCAGCCTTCCAAGTAGCCGGAATTACAGGCATGCACTATCACGCCTGGCTGATTTTTTGATTTATTGTAGAGATGAGGTCTCTCTGCCCAGGCGGGTCTTGAACCCGCATGCTCAGGCAATCCACTCACCTCAGCCTCCCAAAGGCGCGGGATTACAGGCTGAGCCACCGAGCCCAGCTGCTATTAATGCAGAATTGTGCCTCTTCACTGATTAGTGCATATGCCATATATGCCAGACCAGGTATTCAGGATTTTAAGATTCAAAATCTTAAAATCAAACAAATTTGACAAGGTAACTTTCTAGTATGTATTTCATGATTAAAAGCACATACTAATGGTACTATATGAGTGTGATTTTTCTCTAAATGGAAAACAGTGTGCAATTTTCATGACTTTGTTTTAAAATTTAATGCTTTTGAAAATTATTATTTTATTTACTGAAACTCCAAACTAAATGCATTTAAGGGGCAAAGACAGTTGTTTGGTGCTTGGTGAATAACCAGATTCCTGTCTTTCTTCTGAATCACTGGTAGGCTTTTCAATGTGAACAAAAGCTATAATTATCTGATTAGTTGTTGTGAAATTCAATACATTGACCAAAACATTTGTTCAAAATAGTCTTGTTCTAATTGGTTTGTAGTTCTTTGTATCTTTTTGCTGTTGCTGCTCCAGCTATTGCTACATCATTGCTGGCCACTGGAGCAATCTCAAGTCATGCTTTAGTGTCTTCTCTTTGGAGAAATCAAATCACTCCATGAGCATTGCCATCTGTACTGCCTCTTTCAACAAGTTAGCCATTGATTCACATACAATTCTGGTTCTAGCTCTAATGTTAATTGTTTTGTGATATTGATCAAGTTGCTTAACTGCTCAGGTCCTTGGTTTTCTTATTTATAACATCCAGGAGTCTGACAGGGTGTTGTTAGTTGCAACATTATTCACAATAGCAAAAACATGGGACCAACCATGCTGCTCATTGAAAGAGGATTGGATAAAAGAAAATGTGGTACATATATGCAACAGAATACTATGCAGTCATACAGAAGGACAAAATTATGAACTTCACAGCAACTTGGATGGACTTAGAGTCTATAATGCTGAGTGATCTATCACAGAAACAAAGAATTGAGTACCACATGTTCTCATTCATAAGTGGACCTTGAACAAATATCATAATACTATAAGAAAGGGATTGGCAGTAGTGGAAAACTGTCAGAGAAGGGGGGGTGCACACCTCATCAACAAGGGTACCTGCATAATGAACATTTGTATACCTAACCCTGAATTGTACCCCATATCTTTAAAATTAAAAATAAAAAAAATCCCTTTCAACTCTGACATGCTACAATTTTATCTGATCAGTCAAATAATATTCATTAAGCACTATATAAATATAAGGAATTATAATGTAGATCAAGATGATTAGAGAAGGGAAGTGGCTGAAATTCTGCATCCGTTTATCCACAAAATTACTGTGCCAGAATGCTAAACCCTGTATTCTCTGCTGTGTAAAGGGAATGACCAGGGGATTATCTTTCATAACCGGGTTCTATAAGGCTATTTGTTTTCCATAATTTACATACAATTGTTTAGGTATTTCTGATACCCTCCAGATGAAAGATAGAGAGAAAGAGGGAGAGAGAGAAAGAGAGGAGAAAAAGATATTCAATACTTACTAGTAACCCTAGAGTTAAGAGGTGTGCTGTCATTGGGTTTATTTTTCTCTATGGCTATATTTTTGTTCCATTTTACAAGGCTATTGTGGCCAATATTGGCTTTTATGCCATTTGTTTTGGGCTGTGTGCCTGGGTCTTCATGTAATGTGAAAATTCCAACTGTGTGCTTAATGCTGTCAAATTAGTTTCTTTCAAGGTTCATTTTTCTATTCTAAGTATGTGTGGTCTGGAAAAATTTACAAAATATTCTGCCCTTTCTTTCCTTTTTTCATTCATTTATTTCTTTCTCTCTTCCTTCATCTTTCCTGTCCCTTCCAGCCCAGTATATTCTTCTTCTTTTGAATCCATTGTTATTCTACAGACATTTATTATGAAAACAGATGGAATGTGTTAACATGGAGGGCATTGCCTGACCCGGGTTAACAGGAACAGTGGATTATTAGAGGAAGGAGGTTGGGTAATTCATGGAGAGAGATGGTCTCAGAGACAGGCTAAACTGAATTCATTCACCTCCTGCCCACTCCTACCCATCTCTACATTTCTAGGCACCTGGTTGTGTAATATCTCAGCCCTGGGCACTCAAGATCCTGAAACATTTAAACATTTAACCCAAGTAGCATGACAATTCCTTCAGAAATTCTAACCCATGGAGGTATAAATTCTTACCTTCTAGAGGATGTCATTAGACTCTGTTCAATGACAAAAACATATCAGTCAAATATAAATTCTAAAAATTATTTGGTGATTATCAGTTGAATACCCACTAAATAATATTACCTGTTGTGGTAAATTTTCATATATTTTTGGTTCCTTAGCATCCATATCTCTTTTGAATTTACCATAAGAGTGTGTTTGATACTGCAAACTAGTAATGTTGTATACTATAAAACAAAATTTTTATAAAAGTAATATTTACCTTCATTACCTGTAATATCTCCTGATAGTTTTATTCTCTTCACATTTTTCTCTTCCATCACAATCTCCTTCTATGCTTTGTACTAAAAGTAAAAATGAAACAAAAGTGAAAAGAATGCTTGGTTGGAGCTAACTAAATTGATTTCAGGACTCACTAATGATCCCATTGTTTGAAAAATTGTCCTGCAGATACACCCTTCTGTCTATGCTCTAACTCTTAGATCTAATGGTGGAAAACATGGAGTAATACAATCAGCACATAGTATTATCTTAGCATACAAGATGTGTTTAGCTACATATGTGTGACTTAAGACTGTTGTATCATCCTGAATTTTTTCCTGTATTCTGCTAGACTTACTGTGATGAAGATACAGTCTATATCGCTGCAGCAATCTCACACAAAAGAGAGAACTGTCTGGAAATGAAACTTTTGAAGAAGAGCAAAGTCTATTTGAGCCACAGAAGGAACTAGTCCTAAATTTGAATTTGGTATCAAACTATACCTTAAGTTAGTCAGTCAAGTTTTCTTACTTAATTACTTAAAAAAAAATTTTTTTAAATTTTAAAGATGTGGGATACAATTCAGGGTTAGGTATACAAATATTCATTATGCAGGTACCCTTGTTGATGAGGTATGCTGCCCCTGTCCCTCTCAGAAGTTTCCCACTACTGTCAATCCCACTCCCCCTCCCCTGGCAGTTTCCCACTACTGCCAATCCCTTTTATAGTATTATGATCATTGTTCAAGGTCCACTTATGAGTGAGAACATATGGTACTCAGTTCTTTGTTTCTGTGATAGATCACTCAGTATTATCCATCCAAGTTGCCCTTCCCACGGGCTCCATCAATGGCAGGGAATCTTGCTGGTCCTGAAATCCCAGAAGCACGTGGGATGGGGGAGTGTTCTACAGGGTGAGGAGGTAGATGATGGGGCCAATGACACTGCTGAATCCTAATGCAAGTCCTTGGGCATCTCCCTTACTTTCTAATTATGAGAACCAATATAATTCACTTTGGTTTTAGTCAAAAGAGTCTTAAATGAATCACCTATTGACAATAGAGGAGTGAATGAAATAAACTCCATTTTCCAAGTCTACTTTCAAATAACAGTATCCTGCTTCACAGGTAGTGCAAGTACCTTATAACAGAGTATTCTCAGTTCCTCTCTCCTATACCTTATAACACTGTGCCATTTATTTCACTCATCTATAAGCTATAATCATTGAATACATCAATGCTATTACTATTTTTAACAAACTGACATCTGTTAGATCAATTAAGAATAAAAATAAAATATTTTATTTGACATTATTTCTTCTCTAATGCTCCTCCTTTTTGTCAATGTAGATCTAAGTTTCTGACAAATAATTCTTCTTCTTTTCTAAATAACTTACTTTTAACACTTCTTGCAAGATACTGATGACAAATTTTCTCAATTTTTGTTTGAGAAAACTGTTTATTTCTCTTTCACTTTTGAAGGATAATTTTTACTGAACCCAGAATTCTATGTTGGTGCATTTTTTCTTTTAACACCTTAAATATTTCATTCCAATTTCTTTTTTCATGATTTCTGAAGAAAAATCCTATGTAATTCTGATCCTTAATCCTCTATAGGACAGCAGGTTTGTCCTTCCTCTGGCTTCTTTCAAGATTTTTTCTTTATTTTTGTTTTTCTGTAGTTTGAAAATGATATGTCTAGGTATAGTTTGCTTGTTTGTTTGTTTAGTATTTGCACTGATGGGTGTTCTCTGAGTTTTTTGGTGTCTGTCAGTAATTTTGAGAAATTCGCCGTCAGTATTACTTCAAATGTATTTTCTGTTCCTTTCTTTCTGTATTTTTCTGAAATTACATGTATGTATATCTTTTGTAACTCTTCCACATCTTACATACTTTATTCTTTATTCATTGTTATTTTTTTTCTTTCTTTAAATTTCAGTTTGAGAAGTTTCTACAGATGTATTTTCAAGTTCATTGATTTATTTTCCCCATGGCTTTGTCTAGTCTACTCCTGATGAGCCCATCAAAAACACGCTTCATTTCTGTTACAGTGTTTTTAATTTCTGGCATTTTCTTTCATTCTTTCTTGAGAGTCCATTTCACTGTTTGTATTAAACATCTGTTCTTCCATTTTTTTCTATTAGAACTACTAGCGTATGAATTATAGTTGTTTTAAATTCCAACTATGATAATTCCAGCATATTGTACATATCTAAGTCTGCTACTGATACTCACTCTGTCTCCTCAGACTGTGGTTTTGGCTTTTAACATGACATCATTTGTTGTTGAAAGCCAGACATGGTATATTGGATAAAAGAAACTAAGAAGGATAAATCTTTTGTATTAGATTTTTATGTTTGTCTGGCTAGGGATTAGATTGTGTTTACTATTTACTTTCGTTGTGGCATCAGAAGCTAAATGTGTCCACTATCGTCTTTGGTGACTCCTCCTTAAATAGAGTCTGAGGCTTGCAATTCTTTTAACTAGAATCCTCTGTTAATATGGGAAACATTACATTACATAATCCTATGATTAGGTCTTTGTCTTTTAGTGAGCTTGAGTTAGCTTTCCATTCTCCATGACAAAGTCTGGATGGGGCTGAAGTTGAGAATTTTCTTCCCCAGGTCAGTTAGACTCTGGTAAATTCAGTTCATTTAGACCCTGGTTAAACAGTTTCCTTGAGTGCAAGACTTGTTAAGTGGATCAAAGAGTGCACAGAGTAATAAAATTGTAACTTTCCCCCTCCCTTTTCTGGATATATGAGGGTAATTTTTCTTCACTCTCACAGTGAGAACCTGGTAGAACTCCAGGAGGTAAACTCCAAAATGAGACTCCCCTACCGATGGGCCTGCCACTGAGTTTTTAACTTTCAATTAAGCCTCCAACAACTCATCAATTACAGTTTAAAATGTCTCCGCCAGTAGTGGTTTCAGCTGTGGGCATTGCTTTCAGTAAGCTGTGTATATCTTTATCTGCTTGTTTATCTTTCCAGTTTTGGGGACATCAGTTTGCCCTGAAATCTTGGTCATCTGAGGGTTCTTAGAAAAGTAGCTGATTTTCAACTTGTTCTATATTTTTCTTATTATGAGGATGGGAACAATGACTTCTAAACTCTGTTCCATAATGAACCAGATACTGGAATTCCGTGACCTCCATTTTCAAAAGATATCTTACTTTAGGTACTTTAGATATCTCATGTAAGAGTCATAAAATAGTTCTAGAATAAGGAAATTTAATGGATTGGCCCAAGATCACAATACTTACCTCTACTGTTATAGAGCTTTATAGCTTAGCTCCACTAAGTTTTAGAGCCAGAAGTAGAAAAGATTTGTTTGATTCCAAAGTTGATGCTTTTGTATTCTATCTTTCAGTAAGGGCCTGACAACAGTGTTGTAGAATCAAGGGCAGCACACAAGGAATGTTAATTGTGAGAGAAGTCATCATATTATTAACATCATCATATTATTAACATCATCATGTTAACAAAGGTGGCAGAAACATGCTCAGTATGTGTGAGGGGAGGTGTTTTGAGCTTGAACAAGGAGTTTGCCTGAGTGAAGGAGCAAAAGGTTAGAGGGTAGACTTGATCCAGAAGACCATGGCATTCATTTTCTTAAGATAATTTTATTTTATTTTTAATTAAAGAGAACACATTTTTTTTGAGTCTAGAAAACACTATCCTTTCCCAAGGCTAAAGAGATAATCACTTATGCATTCAATTATATATCTCCCCAAAGAATGAACAATATTTAATGAACTCCAGGTGCACACAGAAAATATCTTTCATTTTATCAACATGTGTCCCTTAAAAGTGAAGATTTTCTGTAGTGTAAGGTAGGTTGCCAGTTTCATAGGGTTGCATGTTTTGGGGGGAAAGTGGAGAAAAAAGTATTGCTTCTCATTTAATTTTCAGCATTATAAAAGCTTATGTCTCCATTTCCTCCAAAAACATCTGTTAAACTACAAAGCTAATTCAAGCAAACAAAAGAACTTGAAAGAAAGACCAAATGCTCTGTCTCCAAGAAGACATATTTAGCCTGGCTCTAATTGACATTCATATGCATTCAAAAGCAATTAAACTCTCACAAAAAGCAACACAACAACAGGAGTCTGGAACTCGCCTTGTTTTCAAGCATTTTAGAGCTCCATTTCAGGGGAAGGAAAACCTGCAGAGCTTGTTCCCATTAGTTGTTGTATTTCCATCTCTGTAAGGCAGTAAACAGACAGCCTTTTCAGGTGCTATTTATTTGGAAAGTTCCAGACTAGATTAAAAACTATAAAAGAAAAAAAAATCTTATCACCTTCAACCACCAATCTAAAATAGTCCACTACCTCCAGAGGTTTTATCTCTACATCCTAATTCCTTCATGGCACTTATAACCATCAGAAATTATTTGTGTACATGCTTATTGTATATCTCTCCCATTCTAATGTGCATTCAATGAGAGCAGGAACCTTACTTGCCATATATACTAGTACCTTTCCAGTTATAGGTGTTCAATGAATATTTTTAAATGAATGAATATATAAGCGAGTGAAATTTTTATCTCAGAGTAATGGAAATTATAGTCAAAGCTTGCTCACGCCTTAAGTTACCATTACATTTCAGTTTACTGTTTTACTTCTTTACATAAAAAATCTTGGCTGTGGTAGACTGATTGGTGAATTATAATTTTGGCACGTTACACTCTCCCTACCCTCCTAGTTTAACTTCTGATAATCCTTCCAGCTTTGAGCTGCTCAGAAGAGGAATGATAAATATACTATATTCTTAGTGTTTAAGTTCAAAACACTTGAACTCGCCTTGTTTTCAAGGACTTAAAGCTCCATTGCAGGGGAAGGACTCCTTATAGCACTCTTAACAGTAAAAATTGAAAATGAGAACAGATGTGGTAGATCCAATTTCATTCTCCCATCCAGCTCCCTGAATAAAACCATTTGAAAATCTATGATCAGGGAAATGAGGAGGTGGGATGGGGAGGGAATTTCATGAGTTTGTGTCACTGTTTGCATACCCTTCGCCTGCCAACCTTGGGACATCAGGAGTGGGAATGAGGTAGACATATATGATCAGAAGCAGGGTATAACTGAGCTTTGCTTGTCCAGCCCAATGTCTCCGTGATAGGCAGGTGATAGATGATATATCTCTTGCATAAAATGGTGCAAAAATTCAAGAGAAGAGATGCTCAGATGTTTGTTAGGGACAAAATGAGCTTATACTGACAACTCTAAGCCTTTTAGAGCCTCAGGATGAGCTATCAGAATGGGTTAACCTTTCCAATGCTCATCAAAAAGATAAAAGGGCTGAGGGAGAGCTGAAAAAGCTAAACAAATTTAAAAATGTGAGCAAGGAAGACCCCGAGTCACCATACTGGGCTACAAGCTGAAGACTAAAGCAGTATGTTGGACAACTCAATAAAGTGACAGAAACAGAGACCATAAACCAAAATCTTTGACTGGATGACTGGTCACCTCAATGGACGTCAGCATGAAGGGTATGTGTCTGAAGACCACAAAAAACAAAATACATCTCAAGAATGCCAGCTTCTGATGTAACCATAATGAGATGACAGAATGTAGGTTGTTTTTCTCCATCATTGCTCTTGTAATGGTGGTTGTTCAGGTTTCCCAGAGATTTGAATCAATATGGGGAAAATGGAGAGAGAGAATAAAATTTGAGAGTGATTTTAAAATTTGAATATGGCTGCATTATAAACCTGAATTGACTAAGAAGTACCTAAATGGGAAGAAATTTACCTGAAAGTAACTTGATATCATTTTTTTGCTACTGAGCAGAATGGTAACTTAATGACAGAAATTATATTTGACTATGAAAAAATAAGTTACATTTTTGCATATATCAGCTTGTGTCTATAAATTTGAATACAGCAATTTAATTTTCCTTTTGATGGTTTCAATTACTAATGATTTTCTTTTTGTAAAAATTACTAGCACTTATTTATATGTTTCACCTTTGTTTCTGGGGATATTCATTATTCAACAAATTAAAGATAGTTGCTAAAACAATGGAGAAAAGTCAAGAGGCAAGGAAATATTTATTCACTATAGTTAAAAGAATTCTTCTCCTTAGTCCTCTGTCCTTGCTTATGCTTATGCTGTTTCCCTTGCCTGAAATACCCTCTCACTTTTACCTAATCAAATTGTGTTGATTAAGGTTTCAATCCATTTCATTTCAGGTTTCCCTGGCTGTTGAAGCCCATACTGTGATCCTCTCCTCTAAGCCCTTAGAGGATATGCAGTGAAGTCCAACTGTGATCCTCTCCTCTAAATACTTAGAGGATGTGTGGTTTTTCCTTCAAAGTTAATAACTGAACTTTAATAACTGGGCTTTGTTGTTTTTCTAAAAAATGATTAGTTTTCTTATTGTATCAATTAAATTGTGAACTTCTCAAGATCTTCTTTATGTGAAGATATATGAGGGGCGACTTTCCCCCGAGAGGAATTATATTTTGGTGGGTGGGCCCCTTGCTGTACAGGTTCTGATAAGTAAGTGTTCTAGGAACCCATCAGCATCAGTGTACAAGATAGCATTGCTGCAAGAGGCTGTGCTCAGCTTCAGTGAATGATTTTTGGAGATTCTTTCAATGCATGTATCCATTTCAAGATGAGTTATTTATGAGTGCAGCGGCCCACATCATACTGTTTAGCAGTTTTTGACCCCAAATGGCATGACCCCAGTGACCCACCCTCCCTATTCACACAATCTCACTCTAGTGACTTTTTTTTGTTTCTCTGCATTAAAAAAAGTTCTCAAAGGGAAACATTTTGCCCATGTGAAACAGTTGAAACAAAAAAGTCAGAAGCACTAAAAGACGTCAAGATTGATGAGTTCAAATACTGTTTTGAGCAGGGAAAAAATATCTTGATAGGCGTATTGCATTAAACAGGGAGTACTTTGAAGGTGACTGAAGTTTAAACATGTAAGAATAAATACACAATTTTTGACAAATTTCAGGTTTTTGGGGGGATCTTTCTCATTATCTGTGACTACAATGTCTTGGGCAAATGGATAAGAATTATTGACTGCTATGTACATTTAAATCCAAAGTAACATTTTGATTTGGAATTAAAGTTAAGTGGGCTTACACACCCTGGATTGCTCTGTGTAAATTTAGCCAATCAATTTCTTTCTAAAGTGGTAAGTAATATGATCCCACATTGAGATATCATGATATATCCTAAATTCAAAGTGTTGATGAAAAGTCAAACTCTGTAAAATGTTTAAAGAGATTTATTATGACCCATATATGCACGACCGTGGCCCAGGATATAGTCTCAGGTTGTCCTGAGAATTTGTGGTTGTGTTACATCTTGGTTTTAAATATTTTAGGGAAACAAAAGTTTATAGGCAAGGACATAAATCAATACATGTAAGGTATACATTGATTCAGCTCAGATAGGTGGGATATCTCCAAGTGAGAACTTCTAGGTCATAAGTGGATTCAAAGATTTTCTGACCATCAATTGGTTGAAAGAGTTAAGTTCTGTCTAAAAATAAATGAAGTTAGTAGAAAGAAATGCTTAATTTAAGATAAGGGAGGTTGTAGAAACTTAGGTTCCTGTTATGTAGATGAAACCTCTAGTAGAAGGCTTCAGAGGGTATAGGTGGTACATATCTTTAAAAGTGTCAGACTCTTCCTAGGGAAGGGAATTCTCCACAGATTCAAATTTCCTCAACAGACTTGTTTGACCATCCCAAAATATGCCAAAGAAATAGTTTGGGGTAATGTATTTTTATTTCCTTTGGGGCCTGCTGTGTCTCATGTGATGTTATACCAGAGGGTTAGAATTTGGTTATCTTCTTTCCAAGGAGTCGATTTTATTAGTCTCATGATCTCTGCTTTAAAGTTATTGCTAGTCAGTTATTTTAAATTCCAAAAAAGAAAGGGTATAATGAGGTATGCTGACCTCCTTTCCTATCCTATCCTGGAATTCAATGTTTCAGGTTTCTCATGGCCTGGAGGGAGTTTGTTCAGTCAGTTGGGGGCTTAGAATTTTATTTTTTATTTTTGGCTTACAAAAGCATGCTTAAATCAACTTATGTTTTCTAAATCAGGGTCCCCAATCCTCGGGCCACAGACTGGTACCAGTCCATGGCCTGTTAGGAACAGAGTCTCACAACAGGAGGTGAGTGGTGAGTGAGTGGAGTTCTACTTTCTGTCAGAGCAGTGGAGCATTATATTCTCACAGGAGCATGAACCTTATTGTGAACTGTGCATGCAAGGAGTCTAGGTTGTGTGCTCCTTATGAGAACCCAATGCCTAAAGATCCGAGGTGGAGCTGAGACAGTGATGCTAGTGCTGGGGAGTGGGTACAAATACAGATTAATATTAGCAGTGAAGTTTAACTGCACATGTCCCCCCCCCATCCCCAAAGTCTGTGGAAAAATTATCTTCCATGTAATTGGCCCCTGATGCCAAAAGGTTGGGGGCTGCTGTTCTAAATGACACAATCTTGGGTGGATTTCTGTGGCATTAGGTAGGTGGAAAGAGTTTACATCATAAGTTGATATAATTTTTGTTTCTGATTGTAACCCAGTAACATCAATTCCAGCAAAACCCTGCCTTGCTTTTTTCCACATCCTCCCTCTGGCCTTGCCCACCACTTAAGTGCTAGTGGTAGGTGCCTAAGGACACTTCAGATCAAAATCCATCCAGCAAATAGGGTGTTTTAAATAAAAGTGGTAATGTAATTGCTTGGAACACTGCCCTCAGGGGAGTGTAAAAGTTGTATTGAGATTTAAATTGAAGAATAGAAAAAACAAACAAACAAAAAACTCCTGGTCGTTAACTCAATTTCAGGTTAAAAGTTGAGAATGTGTTTAAATTTGCATCTGCTTTGCTTATGACCTATGCTTGATACTGTACCCAGTTACTTAGTAATCTTTTATTGGCATATGTGAATTAAATATTCTTTCAAGTCACTTTTCATAGACATCCAGAAGGATGATGGAGATGAATGTGTACTCATCATCTGACCATCATATTGGTTCTTATTTGACTTGGCAGATTTGATGGAGAGATGTATTTGCACACTGGCAGATTCTTTGATGGGTCCATTTTTAATATTGATGGTGTGAAGTGACTTTCCCAGTATGAACTTTTTGTTTATGAAAATTTGACCTCCATCCTTACATTCTTATTCATATCATCACAGTCCTTTTTCATCCTTTGCATCTGCGATGATGGTAAAGCCTTTAACAGTTACTAAGTTTATGATCATTATAATTCCAGTGACAAATATTTATTTTGTTTGTTGAGAAGATGCATTCGTTGCGACATAAGAAATAACTCTTCCATTTAACTTGCAGGGTGTCATCATTACGCCTCCTTAATCTAAATCCTCAAAGGTTTTTGGCCTTCTTTTCCTTACCTTCATTTAAGGAAATGTCTTTTGCTCTACTTCCTAAATAATGACATGTTAGTTTATGGCAACAGTGACTAGTGACCAATACTGGCCCTCTTTCATGGCAAGAGACTCATGTTGAAATTGTTAGGAACTGCTAGGACACATTGATAATTCCATGATTTTACAAGCACACTGTTTTTGGAAAACTACCAACAGAAACCTGTTTTACTTTCCTGTTACTTTGAGCAAAGAATGTCCAAGAATAATCCTAAGTTTAGTTATAGAATTCATCATGAAATTACCAGAGAACCAGAATAATTTAGAACTGTGTTGGTATTGTTTATTGCTTAATGACATATGTGTTTTACCTTTCTGGTGGACATTGCACTGCTTTTAATTTTGAGTCACATCAGGATACTTCAAAATGGCATTTTAATTTTTCCTTCTTGTAGCTTCAAACCTTCCTGTAAGACCCTTCAAAACTACATTTAGTACTGAATTGAACCTACAGATAACCTATCTCCAAATTTGAGCCTTATATAATCAAGGACATTTTCTACTCCTAACTATCAAAGTGTCTTTATTCAGTGATAAAACTTTGAAATTCACAGGAAGTAGCTGATCTATCATTAATTAGAATGTGCTAGAAATACATTGTACATTTGTTTTTCACAATTAAAACAAATAAGTGAATAGTGTGGTCTATAATATGGTAACACTTCTGAACCTCACAGCTGTTGCCAGGAAATAGGAAGATACATCTTTACATACATGTTAATCCTGAAAGGATTTGAATTGTTCATTTGCGGAAAATGTTCTAAGAGTGAACTACTGAATTGGAGAATAAAGATATATTGAAGAGTTTATGGAAATTGGTAGTTTTGTTCTATCAATGTGGCAATTTACTCATATGCATTTTGCTATACTTGATTCCAAATTTCCATTAACATGACAAAAGAACATTAAAATACAAAGGAAAATATGTCAAGCCAAGAAACCAGAATGAGTGCCATCTGCAAGTTAGAAATTTCATGAAATGTGCTAGATAAAGTCTGTTTGAGGAAGGGCTGGCTAGTGGGCAATTCACTTTATGACAAGGAAAAGTTTTCCTGAGTAGAAAACTGAAAGAGACTTGAAGAATCTCTACTAGCAATCTTTAACTTGAAGCATCAAGAAAAGAAAATGGATTATGAGGCAGATTATGAGGTAAGGGAGGGGAAGGAAGAGAAGTAAATGCTATTATTGCCCATGGGAAGAGTTCCTAATGTTAGGGACTTAGTTAATGTGCTCGCTCAAAGTTTTTTTTTAGGCGAAAGACCATTCTAGTGGTGGTGCTGGCCTGGTTTATTGTAATGTGAGCAGGTATGCCAGTTATAGAAGGGTACGTTGAGTCACCATAACTTATGTACAAAAGATAATTGTTTGTTCTCTGGTGATGTATCTGCAGGTTGGTGACTGATGGGTCCTTGTTATTTTTGAAGGTCACAGAATTTTAACAGAGTAAAGACAAATGATACCAAACTTTAAATTTTCTCTTTTTCACTCATCTGTGCTAGATCTACTAGGATGGGGCCATCCATGATTTCAAACACAGGTCATAGTAACTGGGTATATTTATATTTTGGTCAGTGAGAAGAAGTAAATAGAAAATTACCAGCCATATATAATTGTTTAGCAGTTCATAATAAGAAATTGCTAGAAGACACATCCTTGCAAATAATTTCTATAAGAAACAGGAAATTTTTCTTAGAAAATGTTTCATTCATAGAAACACCCAATTTTGAATCTTTTTGTACCTTTGACACTAGGATACATTTATAATCATGAAACAAGATGAGATCGGAAGTGATTATTTTAGAGATTAAAAATATGGTTGTTAAATTTAAAATTGCAAAGAAACCTATGAATAGTAGCATTAGTTCTAAAGAAACCTGCATCAATGATTTAGAGGATCAAGTTGAGAAAGTTGCCCAAGAGTTAGACAAAAAAGAGAAAAATAGGAGAAAATATGAGCTTCATGAAGACAAATTTAGGCTACTAATAAATGTATAATGGAAATTTTAAAAGAAGGAAAAAGGAATGCAAGCATAAAGGAAATAATAAACATAACAGTAGAAGAAAGTACAATAGCCAAAGAGTAAAAAACTAAAATATTAGTTACTGATCTGGAAATAGATCCTTTTACAGTACACTAGTAAGATTTTAATTAAATTAACTTTCAAAAAGAATGAAATATTTCCTCAAATTATAAAATCAAGTCAAAGGAATCTACCATATCAAATCATGTTAAGTATTTGTCTAAAGAAAAGAGGATGCACACACATCTTTTATATTAGGTAAAAAAACATCATTATTGAGTGCGACGCATGAGGGTAAAAGAGAAGTTTAGATTACTACAGATGATATAGGGAAAGCCATAATGTAACATAGCAGTTAAGCATGTAGTTTCTGGAACTAGAGTGCTCAGATTTGGATCCTACCTCCATTACTTACTAGCTATGTGACCTTGAGTGATTTCTCAGCCTCTGTGGGCTTCAGTTTCCACATCTGCAAACTAGGGATGATATATTCATATCTAGCTACTAAGGTGGTTTTGAGAATTAAAAGACAGAATACATGTAAGGCATGTAAATAGTTACCTGACAGATTACAAGAAATATTATCTATGTGTGTTAAAGATGTGAACCTTAATTTCTGACAATATTTAAGTCTGAATGATGAGATTAATGGTAACTTTGATATTTTAATGTTTACTTTACTTAACTGTTTCCTAATGTAATTCTGGAACTAGCCTTATCATATTCCTTTACAAGTATTAGCATCAGCCTGTCAATGTCCCTGCCTTGGAAGTTTGTGCCCAGACATCTCTGAGATCCCAAATGTGTTCACTTCCCAGGAGGTGTCTCTTTTTCAGGATCTGACCACCAACTCTGTGAGGCTGAGCTCCTGAGTTCTGCCTATATCCTGCCTCTTTTCTTTTGTTTCCCCAGCTTCAGAAGAATAAATTGCCCCCTGATGCTATTATCTCTGGGTTAACTCTGTGTTTCTTCTCCTGGGCAATCTAGAGTTTATAAGTTCGTCAACATGTAGTATTTTAAGACATGAGGGCTCATGCCTATAATACTAGCACTTTGGGAACCCAAGGTAAAAGGATTCCTTGAGGCTAGAAGTTGAAGACCAGCTTGGGCAACACAGCAAGGCCCTATCTCTACAAAAACAATAATACACACACACACACACACACACACACACACACTCACACTCACACTCACACACACACATTTTTTTTTTTTGAGTTGGAGTCTCACTCTGTTGCCCAGACTGGAGTGCAGTGGCTGCTCCCAGTCACCGCAACCTCGACCTGCTGGGCTCCGGCGATCCTTCCGCCTCAGCCTTTCAAGTAGCTGGAACTACAGGTGCGCGCTACCACGCCTGGCTGATTTTTTGATTTATTGTAGAGATGAGGTCTCGCCAAATTGCCCAGGTGGGTCTCGAACCCGGAGGCTCAGGCAATCCACTCACCTCAGCCTCCCAAGGTGCGGGATTACAGGCTGAGCCACTGAGCCCGGCTAACACACACATATTTTTAAAGATAGAAAGGAATGGCATCAAGAAATTATGCTCCTTTGTCTTTCTGCCTTGCCATCTTCAGCATGTAGCTTTTATCTTCCTGGTCCCAAGTACTGCTGTATTTTCTTATTCCTGGCAGGGAGGAAGGTGGGAGAAGAGGTAGTATTGATGTATTTCTCCTTCTGTTTTATTGATCAGACTGTCACAGTGCTTCATCTAAAGCTGCAAAAGTAGATGAGGGATTGATATTTTGGATTGTTTTAGCTGTGTAAGTAGAGGCAGGCAAGAGCAAAAGGCAATTATACTACTCATTATGCAGGTACATAGGCCCTTTGGTAAACTGCTGCATTGAAGCCCCAGTATGGAGCATTTTTATTACTGGCACAAGAGGCTGATTGTATATTGTTCATTTAAGTAGAGTCTTAAGTTCTTCATTACGTGCTTTCTATATTTGTACAGAAAAGAGATTTTATGAGTTCAAAGGGGCAGAGAACAAAGGCAGTTCTTGCTAGCATATTTAGCCACCCATTTGGTAGCATTTGAACTTTCCTGATGGTCGTTTTTTGAACTTTCCTGATGGTCGTTTACCACGCAACACTGACTCTCTTCTGTACTTTCACAATTTGCTAGAAGGTCACCCTTGTAGAGCTTCAAGGCAAACTTGCTGACTTCTTCAGCACAATACTTTACCCTCCTTCTTAATTAGCTGCTGGGAAGAAGTGGAATTGTTTTGCCATTCGTGTCCCCATTTAACTCACTGGGACTTGGCTCTGCCAGTGAAGGAAGGACTGGGAACAGCTCTCAATGGCACAGCCTAATGAGGCTATCAGTAACACACTGATGCGATTAGACCTCGAAGCATCTCAAATATGTGAGGAGGCGACCTGCACAATATTGTGAAAACCTGGAGCAAGAAAAAGATTTAGTGATTGTGTTTTATTTAACTAAGATGAAAGCAGCAATCTTCCCATCAGGCACTATTTATGATTAATTAAGATAGATTTTGCAAAGCAATCTATGCTTTTTGTACTCAAATGGAGGCATGCTAACAAGAGAGGACAATCATGAAGCTCCACATTCTGAACAGTAATAAGCCTGGCTTCAGCCCCACCAGCTAAATTTCATCTCAGTGACATTCAAGGTTTGGCAGCCACCTCCAAGCCTCATCACAGATGATAATAGCAAATCAACTGAAATGGATGATGTGGATAATGCCAAACCTACATCATTTGTATCTTTGTAAAAGCTTTTGTCCAATTTTCAAGAGATTTTCTTGGGATGGATGAAAATGTACACAACATGCGTGTGAGTTCAGAGAGAAGGGAAATAAAGGCAAGAGGACCACATTTCAAGGTGGGTTTCAAAACACAGATAGGGGAGGGGTAGAGGAAAAAGGGAGACAATTACCTGGATGGATCAAGAATTCATAGAGGGCCAAGATTTTGAAGTGTATTTCCATATCAATTAACATTTGTGAACATCTCATACCATTCCTCAAAGTGAAAATCTGATGACATTCAAGATGTTACCCTCAGTTACCAAATTTGACCAAACAAATATATTTTGAAGTCACTGGCCTGATTTAGAAAACAACAAAAACAGTGACAATAATACACACTAGTGGCCTTCTTGGTAAAAATCATCTGTATATTGTAGGCCTTACAGTTTTTCAAGTTATTTCAATAGAGTTGGACATATAAATCAATTACTTATTTAGTAAGCTGTGGTATCCATTAATCAATGCTCATTATTTTGAAGAAAACAAAATAAGGGATTTACTTTACCAATTTCCTCTGCAACACAAAGAAAATTTTATTTTTTAGATTCATTTTATAATTTTTAATAAATGCTATCATGTGCCAGGTGATGTAAGAGGTTTTGGGGATAAACGACAAGCCAGAATAAACATGAGTTCTGACTTCATGAGACATGCAAATTATGTGGAATTTTGAAAAGGAATTAGACAATTAAAACGCAATGCTACATCATGCTTTGAAAGGAGAGAGAGAGAGTTTTAAGGGAAAAATAGAAAGACTCATAACCAAGTCATAATGGTGTTGAGGAAGAGGCAATACTAGAAAACTTCTTAGAAAATGGGTTGTCTAAGCTGTGACATGAATGATGAACAGAAACTGGTTGGGAAGAAGAATAGGGTTTGGGTGAGGAAAGGGTATTCTGGAAAAATAAAACAGCCTACAAAAAGAATTAGAGGCTAGAGAGATATATTCAGGAAATTAAATTCTTCCATATGGCTGGAGGCTAGTGTGTGTGTGAGGGAATGTGAGGGGGAGGGATTTGGGAGACAAGGAAAGCAAGGCATGGGTCTCAATGTCCCAGATCACAAAAGTTATTTTAACCCATGTTAAAGACTTTGAGTTTATTCTGATGAATTCTTAAGCTGAAGTATCCCTTGATCAAATTTGCATTTTAGAATGAAGAAAGAGTGATCCAAGGTAGGTAAAACAGAAAACTGGGAAACCAGTTAAGAAGTTATTGTAAGGGTAAAACCAGGTAAAAGTATTCTTATGAGGATAAGGACAGAAGTAAGTGCAGTTGTGAGATATGAAGATCTTTGGGAACACTTTAGATTTTGGGAAGTAAAATTAATAGATATTGATGACTAATTCTACGGTAGACACTCTGGATAATTCAGAGACCATGCTAGAAAATGGTATTGTCTGCGATAGGAAATCCAATATGAGGGACTTGCGGGCTGGAAAGGAGTGCGTTAGTTGCATTTTAGAGACGTTAAGTTGTAAATTTCTGTGAGCTATTTGAGTAACCCTGTCTAGCAGACAATGCACAATTACAGTCCTGGAACTCACCAGTAATGTTATACCTGAAACATTAATTTATCCATGATGAACCTACAGGTGGCAGGGTAGTGAACTAGCTCATTCAAAAACATATAGCTTTAGAAGAGAACCGAGTTGGAAGCTTGGAGAAACACTAACATTTACAGGTTGGGCAGAGAAAGAATCCCCAAGGAGACTTAGAATCAAGAAAGTTATTAATGGTAGAAGTAAGTTTTCAGTGACAGAATGTAAATGACTTGTTAAAGATGTTTGACTATGAAAGGGAAGAGAAAGGTGAGTTGATATTTGAGGTGAATGTGGGGGCTGAAGAGTAATTTCTTTTTAAGATGGGAGAAAGCTTAATATATGCACACAGATTTGGAGGTTATGATATTCCAACCTGGGGATAAAGTTTACCTTTGAGCAGCTCATGAAAAGAGGATTTGCTAAGCAAAGGAAGGATGTTAACACATTTGTGGAGAGGCATATTTAACCTACTAAAGAGAACAAAGTGTTTCTGTGCACTCTAACTGCAGCTATTTGCATAGGCACGGTGTGATTAAAGATTGCTCTTACCTTCTCCCTAGAGTCAGACTTGTCTTTGACAGTACGTTGTTAGTAAGGATTTTGAATATCAAAGTTTGTTTGTTCATGTGTTGTTTCCTTCATTCTCCACCTTTCCAGGTACTGTTCTAGGTGCTAAGAATTCAAAGAAAGCAAAGTCTTATTCTTCCCTTAACAATGAAATGTGTGGGGGAGGAGAAAGACACTTACAGTGCAGTGAGTACTGGGAAGGAGTCCTGGCAGGGAAGCCAGGACTCAAGGAGGAGACACCTGATAGTAGAAGGTGTCAGTGGAGAATGTTTTCCCAGAGACTTCAGTGAAGCTTGGGAGGGAAACCTTTTAGTATATCGCATCATTCAGAATTTCTACCCATTCAAGCATAATTTTTTCTCTTAATATCTTTATATCATTAATCAATAAACTTGCTCTGTAATGGGTCAGATAGGAATTATTATTGTGGACCGTACAGTTTCTGTGGCCACTGCTACACTCAGACTTAGTAGTGTGGAAGCAATATAAACAATAAGGAAGTGGATGATCAGACTTATGAAAATGTTAAATTTCACCTTAGCCCTGTGATCCTGGACAACAGAGAAGGTTAAGAACTCACCTCTACCTTTGTTCCGGGAAATGGATTACTGTAAGAACACCCCTCCCCCCAAAAAAAACCTGGGATTATCTTTTGGAGGGTGAGTACGTTGTAGTACAGGCTTCCTTCACTAGTTAAGTATTCAGGGGGTACACATGAGTATTTGTTACATGGACATATTGTGTAGTGGTGAGCATTGGGTCTCAGGTGACTGGAGATCATCATCCTAAGTAAATACATAATTTTTAATAAATAAATTATTAGTTTTTTGGGTCTCCCCCTTGTATATGACTTAGATACGACTGATGAATCTCCCACTTGTTTAATCATTACAAGGCCAGGTATAAACCCTCCAATTTTTTTTTTGCCTCAAAAATAATTAACTAAGCCTTTATTCCCACAGATGAATAGGAATAAAATGCTTTTAAACCAAACTTTGGTTGATCATCTTTTCCTCCAGGCCTTTGAATTTTGGCTTCAACTGCAGTGATCATACAACCTCTCCCTAAGGGCTTATCTCTGAGAATAGGATAGCCTCAGCATAAAACATTCTACTGTTCCATCTACTCTCTAATCACACAATTCCTTTAACCCACTTTCCCACATTTGGTTCTTTCTAGTCTTGCTCAGTACTTTCTAGAAAAGAATCATGTTGATTCCTATGGTCAAAGAGCCTCTTTTCAATTACAAAAGTCCCCATCTTCCAAATACAATCATTTCTCTCTCCCTCCTCCTTCGCAATATACTTTTCAATAAAATCTCCTCTTACTACATCAGGATTTGTTAACATAAATCCTTTTATCAGTATGATGTTCCAGTAAAGCATACCAAAATTTGAATTTTATATAACTTTTAAGCTCACAAAATTTGATTCTTCTTTTGATTTTTTTCCCCTCGGTCTCTTAAAAATGTAAAAATCATTCTTAGCTCACAGGTCATACAAAAACAAACGGTAGGCCAGATTTGACCTCAGGGCCATAGTTTGCTAATTCTTGCTTTATATTAAAGAGACTTTAGGCCTACAGAACCCGACTCATGTACTGTTTAGAAAATTATCTATTAATTCAATTCTGTAAGCACTTATTAAGTGCCTGTTCTATGCTTAGCATCTTTCTTGGCCCTGGAGATAAAGTCATGAACAACACAAATGCTGTCCTACTTTCAGTGAATTTAGAAACAAAAGTATAGAATTTAACTTCACCGTTCTCTGCTGGCTCTTACATGACATGATGCTGTTTTAATACAGGCATGTTATAGATATGTTTTGACTACAAGGTGTTACTATTCTATAGGACACTGACTGCCTTGGTAAACATACCCCACATTTTCAATCTGGTGAAATGTTTTTTCCTATGTAAAAGTCAACCTGGATGACTATGCATTAATTCTTACAATACTGTAATCATTCAAAATAAATATTGAATTACTCCTTGAAAATAATCTTCAAATTCTGGAGCATATTATTTAAGGCTTTTCTGCAGCAAAAATTTTTTACATATTAATGATTAATTTCTTTTTTCTTTTAATTTTTTTATTTTAAAGATGTGGGGTACAATTCAGGGTTAGGTATACAAATGTTCATTATGCAGGTACCCTTGTTGATGAGGTGTGCCCCCCCTCCCCTGGCAGATTCCCACTGCTGCCAATCCTGTATCCCCCCAGCCCCTGGCAATTTCCCACTACTGCCAATTTTTTTCTTATATTATTATGATAATTATCCAAGATCCGCTCATGAGTGAAAACGTGATACTCAGTTCTTTGTTTCTGTGATGGTTCACTCAGTATTATAGACTCTAGGTCCATCCAGGTTGCTGTGAAGTTCATGATTTTGTCCTTCTTTATGGCTGCATAATTTTCCATCATGCATGCATACTGCAGGTTTTTTATCAAGTCCTTTTTCAATGGGCAGCATGATTGGTTCCATGTTCTTGCTATTGTGAACAATGGTGCAATAGTACAGCCTCTGTAGAAAACAGTGTGGCGATTTCTAAAAGATCTGAAAATCGACCTTCCATATGACCCCACAATCCCCCTACTGGGAATATACCCAGAGGAACCCAAATCAGTCTATGAAAGATACCTGCACATGTATGTTTAATGATTAATTTCTATATTAGAAATGGGAAATATTATTTGAAGCCAAGTCAGATGATTAAGTCAGATAAAGAAAGGTGGATAAGGAGAGTAAGCAATGCTTTCTCCTCTTGAAGTACAAGGTCTCTGATTTCACGGCAATCTAACTGAAAATTTATGTGATTTAAAAAAAAAAACTGAATTGCTATGGATTGAATGCTTCTGTCTTCCCTAAATTCATGTGTTGAAGCCCCAAACACTAAAGTGACACTTGTGGAGTAACTTTTTTTTTTTTTGAGTCGGAGTCTCTCTCTGTTGCCCAGACTGGAGTGCAGTGGCCACTCTCGGCCACTGCAGCCTGGACCTGCTGGGCTCTGGCGATCCTTCCGCCTCAGCCTTCCAAGCAGCAGGAACTACAGACGTGTGCTACCACACCCGGCTAATTTTTTTGATTTATTGTAGAGATGAGGTCTTGCCAAGTTGCCCAGGCAGGTCTCGAACCCGCGGGCTCAGGCAATCCACTAACCTCAGCCACCCAAGGCACAGGATTACAGGCTGAGCCACCGAGCCCGGCTTGTGGAGTAACTTATTTGGAGATAGGGACTTTATGAAGGTCACTGAGGTTAAATGAAGTCATGTGGGTGGTCCCTGGTCTGGTAGGATTAGTGTCCTTGAGCTCTCTGTCTCTGTCTATAGAACTGGTGCACAAAGAGGTCATATAAGCACACAGTGAGATGGCAGTTATGTGCAAACTGTGAAAAGAGCCCTCAATTCAGGAACTGAATTGGCTGGCACCTTGACCTTAGGCATCTCAGCCTCCAGAGCAGTGAGAAATATATTTCTGTTATCTAAGACATTCAATCTGCAGTATTTTGTTTTGAAAACCTGAGCTGGCTGGGCTCGGTGGCTCAACCTGTAATCCCAGGATTTTGGGAAGCCCAGGCGAGTGGATTGCCTGAGTCCACTGGTTCGAGACCTCTCCAGTCAACTTGGTGAGACCTCATCTCTATAAAACATCAAAAATTAGCCGCATTTGGTAGCATGCACCTGTAGTTCCGGCTACCTGGAAGGCTGAGGCGGAAGGATCGCTGGAACACAGTAGGTTGATGCTGGGGTGGCCGTGAGTGTGCCACTGCACTCCAGCCTGGGCAACAGAGTGAAACTCCAACTCAAAAAAGAAAAGAAAAGAAAAAAAAAATCTGAGCTGATTAATAGACTAATATATGACTCTTTAGAAACTTCCTAAAGAAGACTCTGAGAAATTCTAATATATATCAACATTTTGGAAGAATTTTCTTTCCTTGAGGAAACTGTATTGAAGAGAAAAGCACTCATTTGCAAGTATAAGTTCTTGTCAGTTTTTAAAATCTCAGATCATGTTTATATGGCCTCATTGTGTGTGCATGTAGGTATGTGTATGATACATATCTGATGAACCTACCAATAGATTATAAATTATAGGTCCATAGTCACCTGCACATCTAAAGAAAAGTAAGAGATGTATTTATGGGTTATTGTCATGTAGGACTTTTTCTTGCTATTTAATGTGTCCAGGAAGAAAACTTTTCTAGTCTCTTTAGAGAAAATTTACTTCTCTAGAAATACAAAGTGAGAAGAGGGGGACAAAGACACACACACACACACACACACACACACACACACACACACACACACAGAGAGAGAGAAAAAAACACAATTCTAAAACATCTAAGGTGTTAAATTTACCTTGAATAGGAGGCTCAGTCTGATACAGTTCTTCACCCAGGCTGTGAGAGGGGCACAGGGGGCTGCTTGGATGTGTAACATACCAGGATACTTATTACTTCTCTGAGTATTAGAATCCCCAAATATGCTATTTCCACAATGATTAAGAATGTATACAATAAAAACCATGTAAGACCTAGCGACCTAATACTGACACTGATTAGAAAAAATGATTGAATCAGTGAATAATGTATAAGACTGAGATTTGCACATATCTACTGTTGGGACAAATAGTTTCAAATTATTTTACTTATAAAAATCAGTTATCAACTCTCCTTGTCACATAAATCATTTTTGTTTCTTGTGCTACCTACAGCAGAATTTAATTTCCATTTCTAAGTTAATGCATTTTTCTTTCATATTTTAAGGAAAAGAAAAAAAGTACCTAACATGTGTCAGTTTGTGATGGGAACTGGGAATATAAAGAAGAAATAAAATTAACGCACCCAGACTTAGAGAAGTTGATGGTCTTGAAAAGGAGGACAACACATAAAAGGAGTGTCAGGGTAAACTAAGAGCTATGATACAATATTGTCAAAGTGCAGTAGAAAAAAATAGAGACCCGAACCCTTCACTGAGTACAGGTGGCAAAGTATTCAATAAACAAGCCCAAGTATTACTAAAAAAGGTGAGAGAATCATTGCTTCCCCTTTCATCCTCATTCCATTCCCTTAATATAAAGTGCAGGGTTGGATAAGTTCAGGAGCCACCAAAATCAATTTACCAGGCAAAAAAGGAGAGGATAGGAATGATACTTTTTATGAACTCACTACTTTAGGAGAAAGACACATTATTTTAGTGGCAGTGGGCAACTAGGTAGAAAGAGATTGCTATTAAGTGAAAAATGAGCTTCCACAGGAAGCCACGACAATGAAAGTAATAATTAAATCTTCCTCTAACTTAGGTTGCATTGTAAGTGCTTAGCTGAAAAATGTGTCTGTACCTCCGGGCCTGCAGCAATGACATCTGTTATATTTTAGGAACAGAAAGCTAATGAGGTGGAATCTGGAGTAGTGAGCTTAATTGGGCTTGTTTTGATTAAGTGTATGTGCTGGGAATATTCTAATCACTTGCCTGAATTGCAAAACAGCCAACGTAAGCCCCCAAATTCTTGCAACCATTTGTGAATCAGTTTTAGAATAGATGAGGAAATTGTATGGAGGAAACTGTAAACTGTAAAGCAAAAATTATCTAAAGTTCAGATTAAGTAAAATGCATGTAGTGTTTTTTGCCTAATTAGCGACTTTAGGCCTAAATAGCACAGTCAAACCTGCCTGCTGTTCGTTGTGAGTTAAGGCATCTGCCCCAAGAAGCATGAAATGTCAGAGTCTGAAGGACCACAGCCAACATTATGCCATCTCATTCTCCCCACTTTTAAAGAACCTGAGGCCCACAGCATAAGGGGCTTTTCTGAGAAAAACATGAAGTCAGTGGTGGGATTAGCATGCATAAGGACTCTTAATTCCTAGTCCTGACCCTCTCCTCGCTCCTGCTCCTATCTTTATGAAGTGAGAGAACTATCAAAAGCAGGAAAGATTTGATGTAGCATTTCTCAGCCCAACTGCCAAGATTGCTCGTTGATGCCTTTGGCCTCAAATAATGACCACGGGATTTTATTCTTTCTGTTACACTCTCTTCTTACACTCTGAATATTTTTTTTTTCTGTAGAAATGAAACTAGATATGTCTTTGTATAAATATATGTTTAGTATTTGTTTTCTTTTCTAGACCGTTTGTTTCATGAGTGCAGCTCTTATCTCGACCTCTCTGAAAGTAGTGTTCTGTGCACATAGTGTGTTTCCATAACTATACTATTTGCCAAATGAAAGAATGAATCTATGGGGGAAAAAATGAACAGCTTGATCCAGCAATAAATGACTGAGGAAAAGACCCAAATCTAAAATATTAAAGAAGACTACTATGTAGCAGGTTTATCTGCATTATAGAAGAGAGAAATAGAGAAATAAAGGTACGTCTTAAGGAGGAAAGGAAACGTGGACTTGGAAACTGCAGGCAAGTGCTCATGAGCTTGGACATATAGATGCCTAAAAGAACTTTGAAATATTGAAGTTCAGAGTATTCCAGACCCAATTCACTTCTTTCATTCTATTCACTTCAGTTCAAACAACATTCCCTGGGCACCTTTTGATTTAGGCCTGTGTTAACCCTTGGGAGACAAGGGTAAGCAGTCTCAGCCCCTGCTCTCTAGGACCTCAGAGCCAAGAAGGGATGAACTGTGGCACACCTCTGTAGGTGCCAGTACATGCAGACTCTGTCCTAATGCTGACAATCTCCAGACAGCATTAGGACATTTGTGCATCCCAACGTGCCTCTTGTCTAATGCAAAACAGGGATGGAAAAAATGATGCATAGATGAAAAAAGTGCTATCTTGAGATACTGAGGTCATTAAAGGAATGAGGTCAGGGACCAGAGAGAGAGAAAGAAAAAGAGAATATAAAAGCAAGAGTGAGAGTGCAAACAAGAGAAATAATACTTGCAATAAACTCCCAAGGTCAGCAATGAAAGTAACAAGAATAAATACTCTTAATAAGGAGGCAGAGAAGAGAAAGAAAAAATAGAAAAGGGATATAGCCTCTGATTTAAGCAACTATAGCCAAGATAGAATTTTCAGAGTTGTATTTAAATTTTATCTTCATTATGAAGAGGTACAGGCCAAAACTTAGCCTCTCTATTTCAACTTTACATTACTGACCTATCACCCTTTCCTGTCACTCACAAACCTATTTGGGGTTGCTTTTTGGGTGAAACAGGTATTAGAAAGGTTTGGGAGTTGAAAAAATTCACAAGAAAGGAAAATAAGAGCAGGTTATATGAAGTCAATTTCCCTTAACTGCCGACATCAAGGACCAAACATGCAGAAGGAACATGAATAATCGAAGTAAATTTTAATTAGTTTTAATCCTTTCTTGTTCTCTTATAAATAGAGTGCTCTGTTTCCAAGGATCTGACTATTACCTTGGCATGTATGTAATATTTACTGGTACACAGAAACACTATGCAACAATTTAGGATAGATATTAAAGAAAAATGCCTTACTAAATGTAAACTGCAGAGATAATTTAGGTTGGCAGAATGTAATTACCTAAACTGGAACACATTCCTCAAGGGAACAAGAAAGCATGAGGAGACAGTATGCTATTGCACCTTGTGATGAGAGCGGCAGTTTTGGAAAATGAAAAGAAAATGAACTACAGATGAAAAGTTACACAAGAAGACCTGATCTTTTTGTTGACCTTCAGAGAGAAGTAGGGAATTGCGAGAATTGCATAGGAGTAATTGCTACATTGAGGAAGCTTTAAGTTCATTCCATCTGAAATTGTACCCTCCCTAGGTGAGCGTTCAGTGTTTACTTGAGCACTGGGCACTGAGATGTTGACAATCTCCTCATATCGTCAAAAATGCTCCCTTTTACAGAGTTAAAAATGTACATCCCACAGTGTCTACCAGCTGGACTTTGTTTGGCTTCTTAGAGTCATCCAATATGCCTATTCCCTCTATTACTTTCAAATATTTTAATACAATTATCGTTAACTCTCAACCATATTCTCCCAGGTAAATGTCCTCTCAGCTTTCAGTTATACCCTATATGATACATTGCTAGACCCTTAAAAATTTTAGTCCAGCACTTTGAGACAGGCTGTCATTATTTATTTTCCATTCTAGTGTCAAGAATGGATTATAATACTCTAGTTCATGAAAGAGGTGGTCAACCACCTTCAAGGATCTGGAAATAATAGTTTGGTTAATTCTTCTTAAAAAGTTTCTTTGGCAGTCACACCATATTGCTGTCTCAGTTTGGAATAAAAACAACAAATTCACTCCCTTTTCTATGTTCCCTAGGAAGGATTGGACTTGAGGTTTTCCAGATTTTTCTTCTTTTCACCCACTTTTAGATAGACCTCTGGTATATGTCACCCCTTTTGTAGATACTTGTACTTAAACTTTCTCATATTTAAAAATAATTACTAAAATAGCCTTTCTGAACATCTTGTCTAAGTACTCAATGTGATTCAGAACATAAAAGATGTGTGGTAAAAGTTATCAAAAACGTGTATTTCTACAGTTTATGATCAGAGACTCAATTCAGATGTGAATAGGAGTGGGATCATTTAGCCTTAAATAAACTGGATTAAAGATGCAAAAAAATTAAAAAATAAAAATAACTAATTGTTAGTAACAATAATCAGTATAATCATATGCATTTTTAAAAAAATCCCCTTTATGCCTCTTCAAACCAAGAAGAACTTTAGAACTACATGCAGCACTATTTGACCTTGCAAAGGCAGAACTAGTTGATTTGGAAGTGGCATCCTATTTTAGAGCAATTTGGATGGGTAAAGAATAGACATCCTATTTTAGGTGAAATGACAGAGCATGGCACAGTAGGTTGAATTGTTTTTTTGTTCTCTTGACCAAATAGGAGATAAATAAATAAGTAAATAAGTACATAAAGATTATACATGAAAACACTCCCCTTGCCAAAATTTTAGAAAACAATAATTGCATGGGTTTTCTGTTGAAAATATTCCTGGCTTTGGTCCAAATTCTATTAGTCTCAGGATCCTTACTTAGATTGCATGAATATGTCATGATAATACAATAGAGACCTTGCTGATTAATAACCATTGACACTATTTTCTAATGGGTTCATTACATTGATGTGTAGCAAGATGTCAGGATGTGGGAATGGGTGGGAATTTCTATGGATGCCTATACTGTCAAGAAAGCAAGTTTAATATTGCTCTGAGTTTCTACCTTTATCTTAGCAATGTTTTGCTATATGTTTATTTCCTTCTGCACCGTTAAGCTCAAGGGAGACCCCCTCTTTGTCACTTTTTTTCCCTGTCTGTCAACAAATATTTATTTATCTTCTCTGGTCAGAAAACCCTGAGCCCCAGTCTTGAGGAGACAGTCTACTTGCAGCCTTGTTAATCTTGACAAGTTCCAAAGGTAGGCCAAGTCTTTTGGTTTCCTCTTTTTGGCTTCCATCAAGGGCTACATGGAAACACATCTTATGGTGCCTCTTTCCTTGGACTTTCCTAAGATTTCAGATACTCTCAGGCAAGACACCATTACTAATGGGCTATTTTAACATGTGTCTTGGGGGCTGGCACAGATACTGGCTTTCAATTATTATTTGATCACCAAAAAGGTACAGATTTTGGGAAGGAAGCTATGTAAATTTATTGGTTTTATACTGAATGTTTATTGAATGAGGTGAGCAGTAATTGTGCCTATCAATAAAACATAAAGGAATGAGTTAAGGGACCATACAGATGCATCTTTATAAACAACACATATTTCAATGATGTGATTTTGGAATGACGTGGATATGTTCCCATAAAGTTTTCAGCAAGTTCACACCACACCATACTACTCCACATCACTTCTCATATTACATTATATCCTGTCATCTGACTGTATATCTAGTGACAGGAAAAAGTCAAAGGACAGGGTCTGTGCTTTGGTATCTCTCTCCTTTTAAGATCCAAGACCAAATTTAAGTCCTTTTGATTTTTCTCCAGGTAAAAATATGCATTTGACTTTTGTTGCATCTGATGGTCTCAAGAGAGTCAAGATTTTCATGAGTTATCAAAAAGTCAATGATCATCCATTAGACAGGGAGAAGAGGATCCTCAGTAACACAATTGTTCATTCTGTGTGTTGATGGTACAATGTGGAGACCACTATTACCAGAATGTCCTCTTCAGGGTAACTTATTCTGAATTAGAGCTTAATGTATTTACTATCCAACGTCTTTCCCCAACAAATGATTCATCTTAGAATAGCTCAACAGTTTTAATTTTGATTTTGTATTCTCTATTTTACCTTTCACTTGTTTTGGGTGTTGAAGTAATATTAAATTAGAGTAATTGTTATCCAAACAATGTGAGGAAAAAAGAAAATTATTGTCTCCAACTGGAAAACTAGATAATGGAATTAGATTTTTTTTTTCCATTAACAATTGCTACTGTTGTGTCATTCTGAGGGAAATCAACAACATTTAATTTCATTGTTTTTGATTTCCTTGCACTTGCTAAAGAAGAATGGCACCAGTGAGATTGCAATCCTGGGCCTCTTTTCCCTGGACAGCATGAAAGACTGAGGACATGTACTAAGTTTTCCCAAAGGACTGTAGGGTCCTTTCCCAACTCCTCAGGCAGTTCATATGCACAGTTGCCATCTGTCCCACAATGTGTGACAAGCAATGGGACACAGCTTTCACTTCTAGGCAGTTAATAATGACTCTATAACACTGTTATGATTGCTGTCTCCCAGAGCCAAACCTGGAATGTGAGCACCAGACCAATACCTGGGCACTGCTATGATCTGGCCCTCTGTTGGGGAACTTCTCAGATTCAGCCTTGATTCCTTGATATGAACCTGTCCAACCTCTATACATTTTTCTTGGCCAAGCCCAGGCGTGAGGAAGAATCTGAGTCACAACTAGCAGACTTTCACACCTGAGATTTAACCCCTGTGCTTCTTATCTCACCTCAGCTCCCTCTTCCCTCTTCATACTCCTACATCTCAGAAACATTTCTGTATGTAACCACAGACCTTTGTTTTTCTTTCCTTACTTTTACCAAGATTCTATGAGCTTTTGTGACAGTCTTAGAAGGAAAACGACTATCTGATATATCTTTTATTTCCTAAACTATAGGTAATTTTAGATAATAATATATGTATTTTAAAATTTTATTTTATTATAGGAATGTGGGATATAAGTGAGAATTAACTACATAAGTAGGCTGCATATAAGTGAAGTTTGGGCTTCTAACTGGCCCTCACTCCCTCTGGTAATGACCCATGTACCCTTTGTGTTGTTACATGCCCCCCACCCCCGCCCTCCTAAGTCCCTTCCTCCCCTACCAGTGCCCAGTAACTGCTGATTCCTCCCTAATGCTACTGTGACTGATGTTCAAGGCCCACATATGAGTGAGACCATGTGGTATTCACACCGTCGTTTCTGTGATAGGTCACTTAGTATGATGGTCTCCAACTCCATCAAATTTGCTGCAAAGTCCATGATTTTGTTCTTCTTTAAGGCTGCATATATGTACTACATTTTATTTATCCTGTCCACTTTTGATGGCTGTAGTGTTGGTTCCATGTTTTTGCTATTGTGAATAGTGTAGCAATAAACATGTGTATGCAGGTGTCTTTTTTGTGAATAATTTATGTTTCTCCGGGTATATTCCCAGGAGAAGAATTGCTGGAATGTGTGGAAGGTCAATTTTTAGTTCTTTAAGAACTTGCCACACTGCTTTCCATGAAGGCTGAACTAGCTTGCACTCCCACCAACAGTGATGAAGCATTCCCTTTTCTCTGCACCCATGCCAATATCTGTTGTTTTGATTTATTAATCATAGCCATCCTTATAAAGTTAGGTAATATCTCTTCGTAGTTTTGATTTGCATTTCTCTGCTGATTAGTAAGGCTGAACATTATTTCATGTGTCTGTTGTCTGCTTGTATATTGTCTTTTGAGAAGTGTCTGTATGTGTCCTTTGCCTACTTTTCAATGGAGTTGTTTGTTTTTCTTTCACTTTGTTTGAGTTCCTTGTAGATCTTGGATGTTAGACCTTTGTTATATGCATAATTTGCAAATATTTTTCTCATTCTGTGGGTTGTCTCTTTACACTTGATGGTTTCTTTTGCTATGCAAAATATTTCAGCTTGATGAAGTCCCACTTATCTATCTTAGCTTTTATGGCACTTTGGGGGAGGGACATGGTCAAGAAATCGTTGCCTACTCTGATATGCATAGGGTGCTTCCTACATTTTTTCCAAGGATTCTTATAGTTTGAGGTTTTATGTTTAGGTCTTTGATCCATTTTGAGTTGATTTTTGTATATGGTGATAGATATGGGTCCAATTTCATTCTTTTGCATGTTGTGAGTCAGTTTTCCCAGCACTGTTTGCTAAATACCATCACCTTTCCCCAGTGATTGTTATTGGTGGCTTTGTCAAAGATGAGTTTTTGCTTCCAAAGTCTCTGTTCTGTTCCTTCAGTCTATGTACTTATTCTTATGCCAATACCAGACTGTTTTGGTTACTGTAGGCTTGTAATAAGTTTAAAGTCTGGGACTGTGATACCTCCTGCTTTGTTCCTTTTGCTGAGGATTGTTCCGGCTATTCATGCTCTTTTTTGTTTTCATATAAATTTCTGTATTGTCATTTCCAAGTCTGAAAAAAATATGTTGGTAATTTGAAGGGTATCGCATTGAATCTGTAAATTGCCGTGGGTAGGATGGACATCTTGACAATATTGATTATTCCAATTCATGAGCATGGAATATTTTTCCATTTATGTCATCCATGATTTCTTTGAGCAGTGTTTTGTAATTCTTGTGGTAATGGTGGCTTCACTTCTCTGGTTAGGTGAATGTGAAGGTATTTCACTTTTTGTGGCGCTATTGTGAAGGAGATTTTGCTTCTTATTTGATTTTCTGCCTCCTTGTTGCTGGTGTATAGAAATGCAACTGTCTTTTGCACATTGATTTTATAACCTAAGAGTTTACCAAAATTGTTTATCAGTGCAAGGAAGCTTTTGACAGACTTCTTAGGGTTTTCAAGGTATAAAATCATATAGTCTGTAAGGGGGGTAACTGAACTTCCTCTTTTCTTGTTTAGATACCCCTGATTTCATTATCTTGCCTGCTTTCTCTGGCTAGGATTTCCAGCACTGTGTTGAACAGAAAGAGTGACAGTGGTCATCTTTATCTTGTTCCTGTTCTTGGGGGAATGCTTCCAGCTTCTGCCCATTAAGCAAAATGTTGGCAGTGGGTTTATCAAAGATGGCAATTACGGTTTTGCAAAATGTTCCTTTTATGTCTAGGTACTCAAAGGTTTTTATGAAGAAGGAATGCTGGATTTTGTTGAATGCTTTTCTAAATCTAATGATATAATCATGTGGTACTTGGATTTACATTTGTTAATGTGCTGAATTACGTTTATGTCTTGTGACTGTTGAACCAGCCCTGCATCCCTGTAATGAAGCCTACCTGGTCATGGTGGATGTTCCTTGAAATATGTTGTTGGGTCTGATTTGCTAGAATCTTGTCGAGAATTTTTGTGACTGTGTTCATCAAAGAGATTGGCCTGTAATTTTCTTTCTTTGTTGGGTCTTTGGTAAGTTTGCTTATTAGTATGATGTTAGTGTCATAGGATGAGTTGGTGAGCATTCCATTTTCCTCAGTTGCCTGAAATACTTTAAATAAGATTGGCATCAGTTCTTCCTTGTATGTCTTGCAGAGTTCAAATGGGAAGCCATCTGGTCCAGGACTTCTTTTTGGGCAGGGAGATATCTTATGACTGAGTACATTTCCTGGACTATTATTGGTCTGTTTAGAGTTTCCATTTCTTCTTGTTATAACCTTGGGAGGTTGTTTGATGTCAGAAGGTCCTCCATTTTCTTTAGGTTTTCTACTTTATTTGTAAACAGATGTTCGTAGTAATCTCTGATAATTTTTTTCAATTTCTTCAGGTTCAGTTGTGACTTTGCCTTTTGCACTTCTAAATGTCTTTATTTGGACTTTCTCTCTTTTTTAGTCAATCTGCCCAGGGATCTGTCAATCTTATTTACCCTTTCAAAGAACCAGCTTTTGGTCCTATTGATCCTTCCTATGATGTTTTTATCTTCAATATCCTGCAATTGTGATTTTTTTTGGTGTCTGTATTCTTCTGCTGAAGTAAGATTTGGATGATCTTGTCTTTTCAGTTTCCTTAGGTATGGCATTAGGCTGTTTACTTGTGATCTTTCTGTTTTCTTGATGTATGCATGCAATGCTATGAATTTTCCTCTTAACATTGCTTTCATGGCATCCCAGAGATTCTGAGAAGATGTGTCTTTGTTTTCATTTGCTGCCAGGAATCTTTTTATTTTTGTCTTGGTTTCCTTGTTGACCCAGAAGTCATTCAACAGCATGTTGTTTGTTGTCTATGTCTTTGTGTGTTTTGGGGAGATATTGTTGGTGGTGATGTTTATTTTTATTCCACTGACCTGAGAAAATGTATGGTATTATTTTGATCTTTGGAAATTTGTTCACACTTGATTTATACCTGAGAATGTGATCAATCTTGGAATATGCTCCATGTACTGATGACTAGAATGTATACTCTGTAGATGTTAGAGTGTTATGTAGATGTTTATTAAACCCATTTGATCAAGTATTGAGTTATGGTTCCAGATCTCCTTGTTGGTTTTTGGCATTGGTTATCTATTTAGAGCTGTTAGTTGGGTATTTATGTTTCCAACTATGATTGTGTGTGAATAAATGTCCTCTATTAGTTTACTTAGTAGTTGTTTTATAAAATCTGATATTCCTGTGTTGGATGCATATATGTTTATGATGGATAGCTGTTGCTGGTGAATTGAGCCTTTTATCATTATGTAGTGTTGTTCCCCATCTTTTTTAACTTTTGGTGTTTAAGGTCTGCTTTGTCTGATTTCAGAATAGCTAATCCTGCTTTCTTCTGCTATTCATTTGCCAAAAAGACCATTTTCCAGTCCTCAACTTTGAGCCAGTGGTGTCTTTTGCAGTGAGTTGAATTTCCTAGAGGCAACCAACTGTTGGTTCATGCTACTTTATTCAGTTTACTACTATATATTTCTTCAGTGGTACATTGAGTCCATTCACATTCAAATTGATTATTAAAATGTGACAGTTTATCCCTATGATAAGGCTCTTTGGGGGTTGTTTGTTTCCTTTTTACTTTTGTATTTATATATTTGTATTTTCTTTTTTGTGAGTGCTCTGTACTTTTTGTTGACTCTGTGCTTGTCTGTACTTTTGTGATGGATATAACCATTCTTATTTTGTTTTATAAATACATTTCTTGACTGTCTTCTGAAAGGTCTGAGGTCACGTATTCTCATAGGGATTGGATATGTGGGTATGATTTTAATTCTCCATCACTGATGAAGCTTAGATTGGCAGGGTAGAGAATTCTTGACTAGAGTTGCTTAACCTTAACTAGGTTGTACTCCAGTCCCTTCTGACTTGTAATGTTTCTGCAGATGTATCTGGAGTGATTTTGATGGATCTTCCCTGGTGGATAGTCTGACCTTTCTCCCTTACTGCCTTTAGAATTTTTTCTTTAATGCTTACTTTGTAGAGACAAATTATTATGTGTCTTGAGTTGGTCTTCTTATGTGATACCTTGTGGACATTCTCCGAATCTCTTGTGCTTGAATGGTCACCTTTCCAGTGAGATATGGGAAGTTTTCTTAGATGACATCATAGAAAGTTTGTTCCATGGTGTTTTCTTTCCTTTTTTGCTTCAGGGAATCTGATCAGGCATAGATTTGGCTTCTTGACATAGTCCAGTATCTCAAAGTCTTTGCTCCTTTTTGAGCTTTTTTTTTCCCCTATATCTTTGACAGATAGGGTTAATTCCATATTTTGATCTTCAGTCTCTGAGATTCTTTCCTCTGCTTGGTTGATTCTGCTCTCTATACTAGTTTCTTTGTGTTTGATTTCCAGAATGGAGTTCTTTATTTCAGAATAGTTTTTTCTAATTGGCCAACTCTACTTTTATTTCTTGTACAACTTTGGTGAGTTTCACTTCTAGTTTCTTTTGGTTTTCTCTGTTCATTTTAACCATTCAATCTCTGAATTCTGTGACTGTCATCTGGGTTAAGGGGATTTCCATTGTTTTTGCTCTGATAGCAGCTCCTTTGGTCACTGTCACTTTAGTAATCTGAGGATTGCCTATTTTTGTTGTTGTTGTTGTTGATTTGGTCTCATTTGTCACAAGCTTTTCTTTTTTCTCTGTAATTCCTTTTGGTTTTGTTGCTCTGAAGCTAATCACTAACTCACTGTTCTAGGGCCCTTTCTGTGTTTCAATACAGGTCACTCATTGAGAGATGGAGGGGCATTCCCTTCTGGTCTTGGGGCTACTGTGTGGCAGCTTTCTCAGCTGTAACAGTCCTGCTGCTAGCATTCTATGGAGAGTGGGTGGAGGGATGACTTCCAACCCCTATCTGCTGTCTGCCATTTTATAGCCTAGAAGTCTTCTCCTTGAGAAATCCTTCAGGTTCCTTTCATGTTGTTCCTTCCCTGTCCGTTCAAATCCACACTTTGCTCTTGAAAAGGCAATTTCCTGCTGTAAGGGAGGGGGAAAGGAATCTGCCCTATAGTCACACCGGATTTGGAGGTGATTCTTCCTGATCTGGCTAGGAATATGTGGGAGGCACCAGTGACATTCACACTGCAGGCGGACTTTCCCTGCCTGGAAGTCAGTTGGAGCTGTGCTCACTGTGGTCCCCCCCAATTCCACTTGGAGTTTGGTTGCCTGCTCCTGTAGCCTGACCAGGACTTCTTCTATGTGGGACCAACAACTTGTGCATGGCTAGGATGGAACTGAATGGACCCAAAGCATCTTAAGTACACTCACTCTTGTTCAATGGGCAGGGCTTCAGTTCCTGCATGAGCCTGCTGCACAACAGGAGATGGAGCACCCAGATTCCCTATCTGCTATCATTTTCTGGTCTCTATGTGTTCAAAGAGAACTTTCCTAGGTACAGGTTATTTCGCCATCCAAACGTGTTTGGGGTGTCTCCATCTACCAACAGCTTGGTCTCTACTCTCTGCTTTGCTCTGCAAGAGCAGTGCCAGTCTGCTGCTCCACAGTGGCCATATTGAAATTTCTCATCTAATTATAGATAATATCATACTAAGCTCATTATATATGGTTATATAATTTTAGATAATTATAACTGAAAACAGAAAATGAAATTTACTTTATTTCCCATAATTTTCAGACCTCGCTTTTATCTATTTAAATAAACTTCATGACTCTATACTACAGCATTTAAAAACAAACCAAAATATTCATTAACCTACTATATATAAGTATATATAGATACAAATACAAACACACAAACAAATATTTATACACATACACACAGACATAGATATAGATATTTATAGATAAGGTAATATTTCTATCTATCTTTATCTATCTATCTATTCAATGAACCAATCATGTCTTGGTAGAAAATATTGAAGGTTCAATTTACCAAAATATTATAAGAAAGAGATTGGTAGCAGCTGGAAACCACCAGGGGAGGGAGGAGGGCCATACAACGTTAATGAGGGTATCTGATCTCAAAGCAGACAAAGTGGGGACCAAAGGGAGACCCGAACTTTACCTGTATGATGACCACTTGTATACTTAATCCTGAATTGTACACCACATCTTCAAAAGAAAATAAATTTAAAAAAAGAAAACATTGAAGGTTCACATCACGATGAGAAAAGACAATATTGTTGTGCAGCACATTTAGCAGAGGAAATAGTTGGAAATACTCTAAGTTTTAAGCCTTAAAATAATTCCAGTAAAGCAATTTAAGTCATAGTAGTTGTCTTTCTTCCCCTTTTGATCATTGAGGTGAATTAAGAACATGCGCCATGTAGATATTTTAACATTTCCTGTGGTTTCTGACTCAGCTTCTTTCATCATGGGTTCCTCTGATTGCTGAGGACTGACTCCTGAACATAGAGCTTTTGAAATCTAAACTTGTTCCCAGTGATTAGTTTCTGACTTGCTTTGGTATCTAATCTCTAGGGAACATTAATGTCTACCACAGTACTTGCCATATGGTAGACTTTCTTTTATTCTCTCTTTCTCTTTTTATTTTATTATTGAGATGTGAGGTACAAGTTAGGATAGGTACATATGTAGTCTATGTGCAGGAGAAGGAGGTCTCCAATTTGTCCTTACTTCCCTTGGTTCAGGATCAGATATTATCCTTTGTAATGCCATGTGGCCCCACCCCCCACTCCCTCCCTCCTCTGGCAGTGTCTCACAACTGCAGATTCCATTCTTGTAGCACTATGATAAATGCTCAGGATTCACTTATGAGTGAGAACATGTGGTGTTCAATTATTTGTTTCTATGATAGATCACTAAGTGTGATGGACTCTAAAGCCATCCAGTTTTCTGTAAAGTCCATAATGTTGTCCTTCTTTATAGCTGCATAATATTCCATCATGTACATGTACCACATTTTCTTTATCCAGTCCAATTTCAATGGGCAGCACATTTAGTTCCATGTTTTTGCTATTCTGAATAGTGCAGGAGTAAACGTATGTGTAGGTGTCTTTTTTGTAGAATGATTTAAGTTCCTCCAGGTATACTCCCAGAAGAGGAATTGTTGGGTTATAAGCCAGGTCAATTTCTAGTTCTTTTAAAAATCATCACACTGTTTTTCATAGAGATTGGGCTAATTTACATTCTCACCAACAGTGCATAATCGCTCTCTTTTCTTTGCTCCTATGCCAGAATCTGTTGTTTTTTAATTTATTAATGATGGCCATTCTTACTGGATTTAAGTGGTATCTTAATGTGGTCTTAATTTGCATTTCTCTAATGATTACTGAGGCTGAGCATTTTTTCATGCTTCTTTTGGCTACTCATTTGTCTTCCTTTGAGAAGTGTTTATTCGTGTCTTTTGCCCACTTTTTAATAGGGTTTGTTTTTTTTTTCCTTTTGGCTCATTTGAGTTCCTTGTAGATCATGGATGTTAGACCTTTGTCAGATATCTAATTAGCAACTATTTTTTCTCATTCTGTGGGTTGTTTCCCCATTCTCTTGATGCTTTATTTTGCTATGCAGAAGCTTTTCAGTTTGATGAGGCATATGGCAGACTTTCAATGAACATTTGCTGGCTAAAAATCTGTGGGTGATTCTGAACCCAGATCTTAACTCCTGGCCATTTCTGGTCATAGTCATTGCTGCAATATTAGTTAGTTCTTTGTATTCAGACTATTTTTATTCTGTCTCAGAAATCGTTATTTGAGCAAATTCCTAGGAAATTGAATAGTTGCTTAAAGTCAACCAGATCTACTGCATTTCTAAACTTTTCTTTTCTTCCTTTTCTTTCAAGCCAAGAATCTCAGCTTTATTACCTAAGGGTAACTTTATTCCTTTGCTTAAATAATTATAATTTTTCTTTTCTTTTTTTCTCTTTGATATAATTGGACTTCAAAACTTTAACAAAAGTGAAAAATATAATTCTGTCTCCAGAAATGCTTTTATAGCGTGTAAATTCTTGTCTGCAATCAAGGAAATAATCGTTTTTATAAAACTGGCACACAAAATTAATTAGTATTCACTCTGTTTTCCTGCTGACCCCTGCCAGAGTATGCATCCTGGAAAACTTCAGGAAAAGAGGAAGCACTTTCTGCAGGCATAGGCCTGGGGCCCATTATTACTTTTTGGCTTTGAATTTTTTTCTGAATAAATGGAAGCAACAGGGTGTGTATAAACTGCAGTGCAGTTTAGTGATTGAAGAACATCAGAAATGTCCCTTTGCTTTTCTACAACCCCGTTCATTTTTTTACAGTTGCATTGAAAAGAAACCTCTTCCAGGAAGGTTTTTCACTCATTTGGTAGTATACTCTTTCTCCTCTGAAGTCCTATACACTTAAGGTCTGTGAAACATAATTCAGTTCTGAGTTCTTGAGTGTTTAGTATAATGGTGTGCTGTACTATCAGGTGGTTCCCTTCTCTTCTGGATGGCAGTGGGCACATGGAAGGCAGGACTGAGTCTTTTTCTCCTTTTTTTTTTTTTAACAATTTCTGATGTGGCAAAAACTTCATGCATGATTAGGTACAACATAAATATTCAGTATGAATTTTCTAACTGACTTTTCCAGAATATATTCTAGGAGAGACTAGGGCAATAGGCATAGGTATGTGTAAGATTTTGAAAAGAGAATTCTAAGGGAGGGTCAGGATCTGATGCTGTGAGCAGTTTTCTTTTTTGTTTTCTAATGTGGATTCCAGTAATGCTTGTAAGTTGTGTGTGTGCGTGCATGTGTGTGTGTGTGTGTGTGTGTGTGTGCACGCGCGTGTGTGTGTTTTCCTTGCAATGTGTTTTCAGAAACATGTCATCTGGCAGGTATCTTTAGGATGTGACCATAAAAAATACTTCCAATTTTGACAGCATGTGCAAGGATTCTGTCTTTTGAAGCTCTTATTCACATTCTGGGCCAATGGATTTAAAAGCAAGTTAGGGAGGAGAGCCCAAGGATACCAGTAGGCACCAAGGGTCAATTTCTTCTGGGATCTCACCTGCCCCTGAGGATGGTCTCTTGTCACTACTTTCTTACACAGTGCTTGCACTCATGTTGTTCATAGTGTTTTGAGGATGTTGTGCTTCCTGCTCAACTTATTTAGAGATTTGCACAAGACATTCCAGAATTTGGGTGAAATTGTGATGGCTCTCTTTCCAGTATATAAGCTTATGCTTGAAATGCAAAACTTGTCACGTAAGCTGTAACCTGCCCAGAGGCTTGCCTGGGTGTAGCAGATGGCTCCCTTCATCTAAATTTTTAAATATCCCTTCTCTCGACTGCAAGACAGCTAGTTTTGCCTTTCTGCCTGAACACAAGATACAGGATATATATCTGGTGGCAGAACAAGACTATATCTCTGCACAATGGCCTTCTAACATTAGTTGACCCACTGAGAATAAATTTGTAGGGAAGGAGAGAAAGAGACTTTATGGTGTATGTTGCAGGTTCATTTATATAAGTGATTGAACAAATGCATCAGAAAGTGTGAATCAATATTTCTAAGATAACTTGAATCACATCCTCTATCTTTTCTGTCTCTCTTCAATCAATGCCATGTCTGAAAACACTAGAGGCAGGCTAATTAAATTTTTTTTGGTCCAAATTTAGGAGGGTCAATTTAATAAGCTGTTTGACAAATAGAGTTTAAATAATCTTGCCAAACAAGAATAATGGACCCAAACATAAAAATTATGAACATTTATTTAGCATCTACTCTATTCTAGACACAGAAGAAAGTGCTTGAATGTACTGTCTCATTTACTACAAATAAAAATACCTATGAAGTAGGTATTATAATTATGCCTAACCCATATTTTAAAAACTGATGCTCAGAAAAGATAAGTAACTTGCCCATGATCACATAGCTTATAGGTGGCAGAGCCAGGATTTGAACCCAAGCAGTTAGCCATTATGATGTATTAAGTGTTTAGGTCTGTATTCTAGTTAAAACTAGTAACTGTTTTTCAAGATTGGGGAAGTGTCCCTACAAATATTCTAGAGAAAAGAACTTTCAGGATTCACTAACTGTAAGGTCAACTTGAACCAAAGGCACAAGGTAACTAGCTGAAAAATCAAATATAAACTGAGCCACATACGTTCAGCTCAAGGGAAACAGCAATTCCACTGTGTATTAAGACCCCATTTTGGGTGGTACCGATTTTTTAAGACTTTAAAGAGGCACTGTGAGCAGGGCTCGGTGGCTCAGCCTGTAATCCTGCGCCTTTGGGAGGCTGAGGTGAGTGGATTGCCTGAGCCCACGAGTTCGAGACCTGCCTGGGCAGTGAGACCTCATCTCTACAATAAATCAAAAAATCATCCAGGTGTGGTAGCACGTGCCTGTAGTTCCAGCTACTTGGAAGGCTGAGGCGGAAGAATCACCGGAGCCCAGCAGGTCGAGGCTGCAGTGGCCGGGAGTGGCCACTGCACTCCAGTCTGGGCGACAGAGTGAGACTCCAACTCAAAAAAATAAAAAAAATAAAGATGCACTGTTTTTAGAAGAAGAAAATAATAAAATTTATGACAGATCTGGAAAACATTGTCAAATTATTTCACATTAATTGAATACCTTGTGATAGGTGCTGTGGTATAGTAATTAAAAAAAAAGACAGAGCTTATGTCAAGAAGCCTAGAATTTCGAGGAATTGCAGGTATTTATTTATTTATTTAATTTCAGTGTAAATGGGAACCACTCAGACAGCATTCTCTCCCTCTTACTCTCCCAAAGGAAAAGAAGACCAATCATCAATAGCAAATGGAAACTGCAGCAAATTAACACCAAGAGTTGACATCACACATAGGAGGTATCACTGTGATTCATCCTCATTGTTTCTGGTGCTCTCTGTGATCAGAGAATCTTCTCTAGTAATGAACTATGGAAGTGACTCTTGAAAGTATCGTCTTGAATTTAGGACATCTATGCCAAAGAAGAGGTAGCTTGAGAATAAGATGAAGTGTGATTCAATCTCTAAAGCATTTAAATACGTGGTCTTGATCTTTGCCACACTTTATCATGGGGAATATGGATACAAGGATGAATGACTACCTCACAGTGTCTTTTCTCAAGAAGACCACAATCTAGGGGTGACAGAGGTCCTGTCTGGTCTACTGTGATATGACGAGTGTTATAAAGTCATGTGTCACTGAACTATAGGAATGCTTGCTGAGAAATGCATCATTAGGCAAGTTTGTAGTTGTGCATACATCCTGGCATGTACTTAGACAAACCTCAATGGAATAGCCTGCTACACACCTGGCTATGTGATCTAGCCTATTGCTCCTAGGCTAAAACCTGTAGAGCAGGTTACTGTACTAAATACTGGAGGCAATGGTGACATAATGGTAAATATCTGTGTATCTGAACGTATTTAATTATAGAAAATAATACAGCAAGAATATGGTTGTGTAAACTTATAGGACCATACTGGACACGTGGTCTGTGGTTGATTGAAACCTGACCACATAGTACATGACTCCACTAGTTAGTAATATATACAACAAACTAACAGAGAACACAGAGGGAATCAGCAGGCGTGCTTCTGTTTGTTTGAAGAGGGGCGTGGAAAGGGGTCACTTGATAGTTTTCTGCAAATATTTTAAGATCTGTTATTTGGTACAGAAAATGGATTTATTTAAAAACAAAACAAACAAACAAAAAGTCCTCTGGAGGGAACATACAGGTTTGGAAATTGCAGAGAAGAAAATTTTGTATTAATAGGTGAAAATTGTTTCTAGTGGTAAAAGACAAGACAACAAAATAGGTTACCTTAAAAAATGGGTGAGATCCCACTCACTGAACCTCACTGAACCCACATAGTAAACGTTTTCCTAACATGGTAAAAGGTTGGACTAAATGATTTTTCAGGTCACTACAACTTCTGAGAATCTGTTATTGACATGAGCAGTGTCCTAAATTAGAAAGAGTTGCTTACAGGAAATGTTAATTTTGATTGTTCTCTAGATATTTATAGGCATTAGCTTTTTTCTGACATAAACCTAACAATGCCTTTTGGATAAGACCTTGCATCTGTGTCTTCATATTGTCTGACCTGAGCTCATTTCAGGACTGAAGACTGTAAATTGTATTATCTAGTAATTAAAGAAACGGTCATTGTCCAATGAGCCTATACTCCAAAAGTTCAAAGCCAGAGATGCATCACTGCAATTCCTAAGGCAGAGTTGGTTTCCACAGCTTTGGCTTTGGAAAAAAAAGGATCAAACGCTTTTTACCTGGTCCCAGCAATCTATGATGGGGACATCCACACTTCCCTAAGGAAATTCTTTTAATCTAAATTATTCCAGAGCCACTAACCATTCTTTATTTCTTCCTTTTTGGGTGGTAAAAAAGTGCAATATACCAGGACCCAGGAACACAGGATTCAGTTCTTTTGTTTTGTCACTTAATATCCATATGAATTCTTCTTCGTGAGATTTGGTTTTCTCTCTTATAAGTCATGAGAGGTGCATTAAATCAGCAGTTTCAGACATTAGTCTGGCTTCTTTAAAGGTTTTTAGAGAGCTTTTAAACTACTCACTCCAGAGTCTCAGCCTCCGGGAGTTTGATTCAGTAGATCTTGAGTAGGATCAGGAAATAGTATTTCTTAAGTTCTCTTGAGGATCCTGACGGTACAGCCCAGTGTGGGAAATAGGTTAGATAATTTCTAAGTACCTTTTCAGTTCCAAGATTCTGTGAGTTCGCGATTTCTATTTTTTTTCCTCCTCAAAATTTTAGTGTCTATAGAATACATATATACATACATATGTATATGCACACACACCATATATATATATATGAAAGTATTAAAAAGAAAAGGCTTTTACGCAACACAGCCCATGTGGAAAATTCCAATTCACCTGTGATTACAGGCAACATCATTTTGTTTTAACAATTTCCTCTTTGAATGCAACTCAGGTAGTTGGAAAAAAAATGTCCCCAAAATGAAAAAGCTGAGAAGAATTAAATAAACATTTAGCTAAGTTAGTGCATAACCTCCTCTCAGTCTGCCTCCTCATCTGTCTGCCCTTGTAATTCCTTCTCTTCTTTCTAGTCTCAAACATTTAAGCAACACATAAGAGGAAAAAAGCTCTCCCTTAAGCCCATTTCTGAAATTGTTCTATTTTTAAACACTGCAGTTCATCTCAATTGTGCTCAAATTCAATTCACTTGTGATTGTCTGCTATATTATTTTCTTTATCAATTTCTCCCCAGACTCAGTGGGGTAGTGATTGAAATTTGAAAGCTTATGGGGGGAATAAAGTCCAAAATAGTATTGAGGAAAATGTGTCTTGAGTTTGTTGGCTGTAAGAAGCCCTTACTTTCCCTCAACACCCAATCCACTTTCATCCATAGTCTCTTGATAAACACCATCCAGCCAAAATGACTTAAAAATAAATTTAAATAGATTCTTCCATCATCATCAAAACGGTTCCATTTGCCTAGTCTTAGAATATTTTGTTTTCTATTGTTGCATCATATGCTTAATGCTTTTGTTAAGATTATCTTGCCCTTGGTTGCTTACTTGTTGCTGTGCTTTGGGTGATCCGTAGCCATGCAAGGCATTACGGATGTTGGCTTTTGGAATCCTATTGGAATAAAAAGTCTGTGCTCATTCAATTCCCCAACTGGTTTAGCTTCTGAACACAAATGATAATTTATTTTTAATAATAATTTTTGTTAGCAGAATATTTGCCAAATGTATGATATCATCTAATTGTTAATTCCACTCTAATTTCCCCAAACCAGAATTCAATGCAAAAGCAATCACTAAGTATATTGGGTGTGATGAAGTGAGCAGAAATTAATAAAATAAGAATGTAAAGTTCAGTATAAGAATGTATAGTTCTAATATTTATTCATGCACGCTCATGAGATAATTCTTCGCATGCATATCCAAGACCCCTATCAGTTGGTGAAAATGCCCATGCTAAAATAATTATCTCCTCTGTTATGCATCTCAACGTTTACCTGTGACTTCCTCAACACATAATTTCTAGGTCTTTTTTTTGGTATCTCCTGACTTTAAAAATGTCTTTTGTGTCATTGGCCACTTGGGGTTGCTTATACCTATTTGGACATTGAAATTTCAGGAGAGTACAATGATTCAGTGGAGCTCCAGAGTCTTATTTTGTGGGTAGGTGGCATGTAAAATACTGATCAGTACACTTTCTTCCAAACACATTGAAGACATCCAGATCTTTGTTCGATGTGAGATCTTTTATCTATATCCATGCTCATGCTATTCTGCTGTCATGAATTTCTTTCCTCTTTCCTTCCACCACTTATTGAAAATCTGTTCTTTTTTTTAAGTCTGTGTCCTCCAAGAAGACTTCTCTGACCATATACATTCCGCTCAATGTGTGCTTCCCTTGTATTCTTGTGTTTAGTACATCTTATAAGAATTGTCTTATGTACCTATGGAGGCTGAAAAGTGCCACATATGCTGTCTCCATGCTGGAGAGCTAGAAAAGCTGGTGGTATAATTCGCAGTCAGGTTCCTAAAGCCTGAGAACCAGAAGCACTGATGTCTGAGGACAGGAGAAGATGGATATTCTAGTTCAAGCAGAGGGAAGAAAGCCATCCTTCTCCTGCCTTTTTGGTTTATCCAGGCTCTCAACAGATTGTATGATGCCCACCCACATTGGTAAGGGCGGATCTCCCTTACTCAGACTACTGCTTCAAAATGTAAACCTCTTGTGAAAACACCCTCTCAGACATACCCATATATAATAATTTTCCAGTTGTCTTGGGCGTCCCTCAGTCCAGTCAAGATGGCGCATGAATAGCCATCATATCTCCCCAAGTTGACCATATGCCCCTGCGTGGCTAAACTAAGTTCTTTCCTCCTTGTCAGGAAGGGAGTATGCCACATGTCAGTTACATAAGCAATACTTGTGGAATGTAAGATGAATAACAGTCATTTGTTGAGCACCTATGTATAGAGCAATTATACACGTTATATTACAACAACTCTCTGTGTTAAATACTATTATTATTCTAATTTATAAATGAGGAAATGGAGATGTTAGATAGTTTAAATAGTATACTGAGTATCTTAGCTGGGATTTGAAGTCAGAGCCTTATGTCAGAGTGAATGCACTATGATGTGATGAAGTTTCTCTCCAGGGCTGTGCTTTGCAACTTATTCTTTCGTTTCTCTTCAGTTTCTTTCGCCATAATCACCCCCTTGGAGATGAAGGCAGAAAGTAGTATGGTTAAAAAAAGATGCGTGAGTGGCAAGAAATTCTCCATGGAGGGGCTCATAGGCAAGTGATGTTGGGTAAGAAGTGAATAAAATCACATTACACAGTTAGCTGAAACACTTAAATTCCAAGTGATTTAATTTCATAAGGATGGTAGCATTTCTCAAATAGGAAGGAGGCATCAACGGTGGAATTTTCATTTTCGGCACCACAAATGGAGCAGGAGACCATGGAGCGTGTTGATGCTGCTTAATCAGGCAACTTACCTGGACCTGCTTGACACCCAGCTCTACTCTAAGCCCTTGTGCTTTCACAGCGGGAGGAAGTAAGGGCAGTACTTCCTCTCTTTGATTTGCATAATTGTAAGGCATCAATGATGCCATTGCTTTTTCAAAATGATTGTTTTGAAAATGATTAGCTACTACAAGTTCCAGAATAAAATACATCTGTATATTTCCTGCCTTTACAAATGCCTGAGAGCAAAGACAATGGACTGGGGAAACATCTGAGACAAGCAGACAAACATCTGCTAGATCAATAGCCCTTACACAATTAGCTTCCATGGAAGGCAGACCTTAAAAGACCCAAAGCCAGAATTTTATTCATGAAAAGACTGATAAAAAGAGACGATATATTTAAAGTGCTTTGAATATTATACGAAACTGTCCAGATGTGAGATATATTGTTTAAACAATTCATCAAAAGACTTCCTAGGAAGGGTCTTTAGTATTCCTAGGATGGTAAAAACATGAAGAAAGATGCCTGTGGCTTAACATATATAGAGAAGACCCAAGATGTATTAAAATAAAAAAAAAACGCATTGAATGAAAGACAATAATGTGTGACTATCTTTGGAATGTTCTACATACTGAACAAGCATCTACAATGGACTAGTTTTCTCTATAGTATTGTGACAAGTGACTTTGGTAGCCTCCCTTATCAGAGTTCTTTATTCTTAAATCCTGGGGTTTAAGTCATAAAGACTACCTAGTTTCAGGAAAGAAAACATTCTTACCTAGTGCTGACAAGTGGAAACCCACACAGAATTCGGCTGTATATATTTATGTGGTGCCTAGAGAAAGTTCATGAAACTCTGGAGAGAGAGGGAAGTAACAGAAGCATATAAAAACACATACAGTTACATTGTCCTTCTACTGTTCCTCTACGTTGGCATTGCAGGGGCCAAGGAAGAGTTGTAATGTCCCCTGAGAGATCTAAAAACACTAAAAGCATGCAGTTACCAGTTAGTTTTTTAAAACAACTTTTTGTGATGTGCAGAAATTGATTGTATACACACACATTTAATATTCACTGAGCCTTTATTATATGCCATATGTTTGGGAGTGCATTTCCAAAAAAATGAGGTTATTAAAGGTCCAGGTTGAGCCTAAAAGCTGAATAGAGACAGAGGATGCTTCAGTTATTTATTATTGTATAATAAGCCACTCCCAAAACTTAATTGTCTAGAACAATGACCATTTATAATCTCTCTATAATCTATGTAGGACTGGTCTCAGCTAGGCAGTATTGGCTGGAACTGCTATATTCTAAAGTATAGCGAGACTAGAATGTCCAAGATAGCTCACTTATACTACTGGCTGTTGGTGCTGGTGGTAGGGTAGAGCTCAGCTTGGCTGTCAGCCAGGGATCCTTGAATCTCTTTTTTGTGGACTTCTACATGGATTTAGCTTTATTTAGCATGGTGACTGGGTTCCAGGAGTAAAATTTCAGTTATTGAAAGTGGAAATTGAAGAGGTCCAGCCTTGGAAATTACATAGTATCACTTCTGATGTACCTTTTTGGTTAAAGGGAATCATAGGAACAGCTAAGATTCAAGGTAAGAAGAAATAGGTTACATCATCTCTTGCATGACAATGGCAAAAAACAAAAGTCAAATAAAATAAAATATGACTGTTTTTAATCCACAATGTGCTGGAAAGTATATACCTTGGTTGAATTTTAGAAAAGAAAATAGGTTTATCAGTATATCACTGATCAGGGTTTAATTTTTTGTGTGTATGTGTATGGGGTGGGAGCTATATTATTTTTCAATGTCTTTTTTTTTTTTTTTTTAAGAAAGAAACAGCTGAAGCCTGGCAAGGGCCATGCATCTTTTCATTTCTGGAGGTGGGCCCTCTGCCAATATGGCAAAAAACTGGAAGAACTTTAAAGTCTAGTCATAGAAAGACAGTGTTTTGTTTTTGTTTTTGTTTTTGAGTTGGAGTCACTCTCTGTTACCCAAGCTGGAGGACAGTGGTGTGCTCCTGGCCACCGCAGCCTTCAATCCACCTGCTTGACTCAGGCGATCCTTTGCATCAGTCTTCCAAGTAGATGGAACCACAGGCAGGCGCCACCATGCCTGGTCAATTTTCTGATTCATTGTAGAGATAAGGTCGGGTCAAGACACCCAGGCTGGTCTAGAACCCATGGAGTCAGGCAATCCTCTCACCTCAGCCTCCCAAAGTGCTGGGATTATAGGTGTGGGTTATAGGCTGGTCTCCAGGGGTTAGAGACCAGCATGGGCAATCTGGCCAGACCTCATCTACTAAAAAAAAATAACTAAAAAAAATCAGGGGGGCTTGGTGGCATGTGCCTGCAGCCCCAGCCACCTGGAAGCCTGAGGCAGAAGGAGCTCCTGAGCCCAGCAGGTCCAGGCTGTTGTGGCCGTGAGCGTGCCACTGCACTCCAACCTGGGCGACAGGGCAAGACTCCAACTTAAATAGATAAGTAAGTAAATAAATAAAGTGTACAGGTGGATGTGCATAGGTTATATGCAAATAATATACCGTTTGTTTGTTTGTTTATAGAGACGTGGTATCTCTCTGTTGCTCAGGCTGGAGTGCAGTGGCACGACAGCTCAGTGCAGCCTGGAAAGCCTTGAGCTTCAGCTATGCCATTTTGCAAGGGACTTGAGCATCCACATGTTGAAAGGAATCGTCCTGGAACCAGTGTCTCTGTGGGTACCCCGAGGGACGACTGTAGACGATCTAGGAAGGGCACACAAGAAACCGTAACAGTGGTTGCTTCTGGGAAAGGAAACGGGGAACACAGGGTGGGATGGAAAGAGGACTCGGCACCGCGAATCACACTGAAGTGTCCAGTGACCCCAGACTTGGCTCTGGCCCTGCGCAGTCGTACAGTCAGGCCGAGTTCCACGCCCCTCTGCAGACTTGGCCCGCTGATGGCATGTCGCGGAGACTCCAGATTCCACTTCAATGTCTTACAAATTATTTCTCGATAAATTATAAAGGCAGTGAGAGATCAGTGGTCCATATGTACAAAGTCAATGTCATGTAGGCTGCATTTTCAGAGAAGGATGGAGTATCCTGTCCCTCAGTGCCTGTGGGCTTGTGGTTGCAGACCCTCAGGACTGTGGCTCCTCTTGTATCTTCTGTTTCATGCCAAAGTCAAGGAGATTCTCTCTATAGGACATGATAGTGTTCTTAGTACAAGTGTTATGCAAAACCTGAAATACATATCTCAATGATCCTTTGTCTAATTCTAGTTCTTTCTACATTGAACTCTTTATTTCACACAAAGACCATGCTCTCAATGCTTTAGAATACTAGTCCTTGCATAAAACCTTGTATGCTGTGAGAGTTTAATCAATACTTTTTGATTGATTAAATATATACATCCTCTTAAATCTAAGAGCAGTTTTTTCCTTCTTTAGTTATTATAATGTCTCTGATTATTTATGACAATATATTCTCAAGGTTATAAAATCCATGGTAGTAATGAAGTGAAAAAGTCACAGTTTTGTTTATGTACAAGTTTAGTTTGTTTTCCTTGGATACAACATCTAATTTTTGTAGCTATTATGAGCTATTACTGTAGCCCTTACCACTGACCCAACGCTGTACTGTTAGTTAAAAGGGAAATCTGGTAAGGAAATGAATGCCTGGCTAGACAAATCTCCTGACCTTTTCTGAAAGGACTCAAGTTGTCACCATAGATGCTTATGTCATATACTCATTCAAAGGAATATATATATATATACACACACACATACACACATATATATTCAAATAAACACACATTCATATGTGTAGATATACTGATCAATAGATATATATTTATATAATTGCCTTGAGGATATTGATGACCCAGGAAATATTTATCTGTACTGAGCTACTTATTTTTCTTCAGCTAACTCACATCTAAGAAAGGCGATTAACCTCTGATTCAAGAATTAGAGCATTGAGCTTTAGTTCCATTTCTCCTTCTGAATAAGTCATAAAGAAATGCTTCATTTGCCCATAGGCCATATTTCTAGCCACCTCATCCACACAAAGCAGTTGAAATTAGTTAAACAGATTCCTAAGAAGAAAAAGAACTCTCACAAATCCTGTACCCTTTTGCTCTTTAGTGAGATATAACACTATCTTCAGAACAGAGGAGACTTAACATGGTTTTTAAAGTTAAGCTTCTTAGGAGAGTACATTAGAAGTAGTGGAATAGTGAGGGTTTTTGCATATATACAATGCAGTATAATGGTTGCAATATAAGGTAACACAATGCTTCAGTAGTAGTTCCAAGTACAAATTTGCTTCACCTCTCTGGATTCAATTTCCTTCTATGTGAAATAGGGGTGGAGACTTTGTAGATTGCTGCAATGTCTGTAAAGTCTTTATATCACATGACACAGTACCATGAAACAGAACAAATCAAATTGCACTTAAATTATAAAGAAAAGTCATTTATATAAAATAGGCCTTTTTCTAATAATACTAGGGAAAAAAAGCCATCACTTTATGTATGTACCCTTCTGTGTTTTATGTTAAATCTGGCAGAAAAAATTGCAATTGCCAAAATACCAATAACAGGCATATGTGATGAGTAGACTCAGTTCACTTATGTGTTCCATGGAGAAGACTATATAAAAAAAAATGCGAACAAACATTCGGACAAACATACTCAGATACACATGCACATACACAAAATTATCACCATCTCAAGAAGTGTGAAAAGAAGGAACCTGGAAACTTTGTTTACTCATGAGTTTTGTTGGTTTTCTGCAAACAGAATAACGATTGAAGAGAGGTACTTTCACTGTTTCTCCTGTCTGAAAATCTAAAGCCTGGAGGCCATCTGAGTTCTCCTTTTAGGTTTTGGCAGTTATTCGAGAAGCAGCGCAGGAGGGTAGGCAATCACAGCAGGTTCTAGGGAAAGAAGCATCACCCAAATTGCTATAGTAGTAAACAGGATTCAGGCAACTTCTGAGAGGTAGACAACGTCTAAGAGGGTAAATTCAAGATTGAAACAGGATGTGGAGTGTTTACCTGTTATATATACTTCACTCTGATATATAGCTGACTGATGCATTATTTTATCTTTGGAGAACACGTAAAATTCCTATCTTTTAAACTAGATGATTTGAGGTTGCAGGTTGTGAGACCAAATTAATATAAAACTTTCATAAGGTTAGAGCTCAGGTTGGAACACAGATGGACTTGGTATTGGATGGGAAGGCAGGGAGGTCAGGTCTGGTTGAATTACTGGAAATTTTGTATTATTGATATGGTCAATACAGGCAGTAATCCTCATGTGGTTGACAAATCTGTATAAAGAAAATATTTGGCCATGTTCTTAGTTCAGACTCTATACTTTGCACTTCCAATACAGTAGACACTAGTCACACGTGCCATTCAACTCTTGAAATGTATTTAATCTGAATGGATATATCTATAAGTATAAAATACATGCTCAGTTTCAAATATTTAACATGAAAAAAGAATGTAAAACATCATGTTACATTTTAAAATTGGTTGTAGGTTGAAATGACAGCACTTTGGATAGTTAGGGCTACCAGATAGATTATTAAAATTGATTTCATCAATTTCTTTTTTAGATTTTAAGATGCATACTTGAAAATCTAAAATTATAGGTGTGGCTCACATTAAAGCGCTGTCTAGACAGTGTCAGACTGAAAAAATAGGTGAGGCTTGACCAGCCAGGTGGTAAGTCTACTAACTTGTCACTTCTATAGTAGGAACCTGTTTGCCCAACTGTAACATACGGAATATTTGTAGTAAGTTTTAAAAAGTTGGAATTTGAGAAACGAATGTGGAAGAGGAGACAGATTAGGAAATAGTAAATTGAATAGCATAACAATCGTACTTTTTTTTTTCTTTTGCAATATAGGCTTGGTAATGGGAAGAGAGAACAGAGACAAAGTACACTCAAGCTGTCTGCTGGAAAAGGGGAATTAAGATGCAGATGATAATGTGATAGATTTCTGTTGACATGTTATATTATATTTCAAAATTATAAGTGGTATAACTGAGGTGGAGTATTACCTATAAATGCAGATAGGATGTTCTACTATCACTCCAACCAACACCCAAGTAATGTGGAACTAAAACAAAATATAATAATTAAGCTTTCTCTATATTATAAATCAGAAATATTCTCTATCTCTTTAGAAGCTGAAAGACCAAAGTCATTCCAGATATTGAAATGGATTATTTCTGAATTTGTTTCTGGCTTCAGTAATCTATGGTTTATTTTCTTTGGGCTGGACCACAGCCTGTACCATGGAGAGCTCACTGGGAGCATAAACAGGAATGAAAAGCAGATTCCTTCACAACAAACTGTTTTGAAGACAAGTTTCATGGATAACTCAAGTTAAAAAAGGAGGGGGGGTTTCGAATTATAGAAATTGGAGAAGATATTTTCCCTTCAGTCATGTCTGCTTTCTGTTACACTTCCATAATGACACCACAGAACAACTTAGCTACCCCAGTCTAATAGTTGAAAAAACAAACTCTTAAAGATTAACATTCCCTAGTTCACAAAAAGAAGACAAATGTAGATATGAGATTATGCACATAAAGTCCAAACTGTCTATTTGCTAAAGCAAATGTATAGGGCAGAGAACATTTTACCAGAAGACAGTGCCCTTGTGGAAAATTTCCTACAATCTTAAAGGGCCAGGGCTATAGAAATTGGTATTTTCTTTAAGAGAGGCCTCAAGTATGGAGATATAGAGGGCAGTTGTTGTAGATAAGCTAACTTGATTAATATAGAAGGACAGTGACATGTAGGCAGTGTGACCATAGCAAGTTACTTAAGCTTTCTGAAATTTGTTGTCCTCATCTTAGAAATGATAATAAGACCTACCTAGAGCCGGGCTCGGTGGCCCAGTCTGTAATCCAGCGCCTTTGGGAGGCTGAGGTGAGTGGATTGCCTGAGTCCGCGGGTTCGAGACCCTCCTGGGTAGCGAGACCTCATCTCTACAGTAAATCAAAAATTCAGCCAGGCGTGGTAGCGCATGCCTGTAATTCCGGCTACTGGGAAGGCTGAGGCGGAAGGATTGTCGGAGCCCAGCAAGTCGAGGCTGCGGTGGCCGGGAGCAGCCACTGCACTCCAGTCTGGGCAACTGAGTGAGACACCAACTCAAAAAAAAAAAAAAAGACCTACCTAGACTGTTGTTATCATGCACATACAAAACAGCTGATACATGTAAAATGCCTAAAAGAATAACCGACACATAGTAAACACTGAGTGTTAACTGTTATAAACCTCAATGGCCTATGAGGATTTTAGTTTTAAAATAGCATATTACTCACAGGTGAAGGCTGGGTTCTTTGGAAAGTGGATTCTGAAATGGAGGAAACGCTTCAAGAAGTTTATTGAGTACTTCTGCAATGAACTTGATCATGGAAGCAGAATTGGGTAGGAATGGGAAATGAACAGGATTTGCCAGAGGGAGAAATTATGCTGGGATTTAGTTTCAATCCAGATTTTTGCTGACTCCATAGGGAGCTCAGAAGCTGGAATTTTTTAGAATTGTCCAGAGTTAGAGTGAGTGGCTGGACCTCAACACCTCTGTGTTGACCAGCAAATGGATGTGGTTTGCCTTGGGCAAGGATGTGTCTTCCAGCAAGGTAATTCACAAAGACAGCAGTTTGAGGGAAGCCCTCCTGTAGCTGGGAAGTAAGTTCTTCACTTCTGAAAGGTGCTCAGGGAAGAAAATCACAACATCCACTACACTCACCATGACCAGATGCAGCATTACCGCTTGTCAAGGAGCTCTCAGCACTCAGGAAGGCAATAATGTCTATTGGGTTTTAAGGGGGTATTCCAACAAAAACACCTTTCTTTTCTCTTGAGTTTGAAGCCAGTTGAGAAGGAAGATGTAGAAATCATACACATGGAATTAAAATGCTAGTTTTCTTACTGATGAAGCTGAGCTGGAGAATGTGGATTTATCTCACTCAATAATCACTCTATCTAATATATCTTCCCTTTAGAATTGAACATATTCCTTAATCTGCAGGGTCAGACCAGACACTGGAATGCAACCCCTGAACAAGCAGAGGACACATGTCCTGAGGGTAATGCAAGCAGAAAGAAGTAGCATTCCTCGAAGTAATTGAGTTTCCTACACTCAATAGTACCTTCTACTAATTCCATCAGAGGTCATAGGATAGCACAGAAAGTGTTTCCATGGGTTTATCACATGGGGAGTAAAAATGAGAAAAATTTTCATTCTGTAAAAATGAGAACTGGTATTTAAGCATTTCTGCTTAATTCTGCTACTTTCTCTGGTTCCTTTGGTCTTCCTTGGAGGTTTTGCATCCTCAAAATAGCTCAACAGAAGATGTTATGTTCACTGGCATCTTCTAACAAGGTCCTTCTGTCCCTGAGGCTAGCTTTAGGCTTCTAAAGAGATACTGTGTAGCTATGATTCTAAACTTCATAGGCATTCAATACCTTTTTGTTTTTTTCACATAACACTCAAAGACACAATTCTATAAGACTAATTATAAAAAAAAGATTGTCTTCCTACACCCCTTCAATTGCTGCTCCAGAAAATGGCAATTTTAAAAGAGTTTTTGCTTTTCTATAGAATCTACTTTCATGTTTTGTAATACTTTACTTACACTGCCATTTTTCAATTTTTTCATTTAAAGCATTATCTATTGACCTAACATTGTGCAAAAGGAAGAGCCAGTTCCATTTGATCCTCACCTTCCACATGTGTAATATCTATCCCCCATCCTACCACAATAATTATGACATACTTTTTTTAAGATCAGAATTAAAATGCGTTATACAGTGACAGTTTTTTCTTTATTGCAAAACTTCTTGGTTTCTTCAGAATTAAGAATAACTTTTTTTGGTATGTTTTGTGTACCACTAATTCATCTTTAAACTCTTATCTCTGGTTTCTAAATCTTTTCCCAATATGTTAAAACACATCATATATTTGACAATTTCATCCCCTTGAAGAACCTTCCTTAGGTCTCTCTGACCTGCTCAGATCTGAACTGGTTTGTCTCTAGAAATTGGAGGTAGTTTTCAGGTTAGTATCTTCTGTCATTACTAGGTTGGGAATTTTCTGCATCTACCTTGATTCTTAAACCTCATGTCTTTTAGCCTTTGGTTTACTTCCTTATTGTGGTGTAACTACTTTTCGTTACTTTCCTGAGAGAGTACACAGAGTGTGGGGTGGGGGGAAGCAAATCTTTTAAGATACTACATGCCTACAAATGCTTTTATTGATCCTCATACTTAAGTGAGAGCTTGGTTGAATAAAGAATTTTAAATGGGACGTAATTTTTCTTCAAAGTTTTAAAGGCATTGTTTTTCTGTCTCCTAAGTTCAAGTACTGCTGTTGAGAAGTCTGAAGCCTTTCTAATACTCCAGCTTTTTAAGTAGCTTACTTTTTTTTCCCTTTAATCTATGCCATTTTTAGCTGTGGGTTTGCCTTTTTATTCCAGTGTTTTGAAATTTCATGATGTTGTGCCTTGTAGTGTATTTTATTCATTTTGCAGACAGATATCTTGATGACACTCTTCTTTCTGGGGAACTCAGGTAATCATTGCTGAGAGTCTTTTGAAAATTATTTATTTATCTTCATTTTTTGTTACATATACATGAAATCCCCTGAACTATTAGTAATCTTAACTTTTTGTTTTTAATTTTTATTTATATTCTCTGAACTTCACTCTCTCATTACATATATTCTTGAAGATATATGTAATTATTCACAACTCTATGGTTCAGTTCATTTAGTCCATTTATTGAGCATTTAAGTTTTGCCTTCTTGTGTTCATTCTCAAATATTTTGTCTTATAGTTATTTTGTTTTTATAACACTGTTTCTATTTGGAGGATGCAATATTTTCTTTCTTTTTTTTTACAAAGAATATTATTGGATTTTTTAAAAAAATGTTCATTCCTAGACAATTATTGTTTTGTCCAAGATATTGTTTGTTTTGTGCTTTGTATTTTATATGATATTGTCCTTGGATCTCATGTGACTTTTTTTTTCTGTCTGATCATTTAAGAGAATGACATAAAAAGCCTAATTAGGCCGTACTCAGTGGCTCAGCCTATAATCCCAGCACTTTGAGAGGCTGAGGCGAGTGGATTGCCTGAGTTTGCAGGATCGAGACCAACCTGGGCAACTTGGCGAGACCTCGTCTCTACAATAAATCAGAAATTAGCCAGGCATGGTAGTGCGCGCCTGCAGTCCTGGCTGCTTGGAAGGCTGAAGTGAATCAAAATCATTGGTTGACTATGAGAAACATAGTAGACCAAATAAACATCAACAGAGAAGCATTTGGGAAAATCTTAACTGAAAATTTTGGCATGGCATGAGAAAGGTGAGTGCAAAAATGGTCCCAAAGGAGCTCTTGCATAATGACAATGTACCAGCTCGCCCAGCAGGTTGATGCTGGGTGGCTGTGAGTGTGCCACTGCACTCCAGCCTGTGTGACAAAGTAAGACTACAACTCAAAAAAAAAAAAAAGCCTAATTAATTATCTGTTTACAAGGTTTGACAATTAAATTTGCAAACTTGCCACTCTGCGCTTACATTGGCAGCACTGTACAAACAATTTAGTAAGGTTTCATAACCTTGGTATATCAGTGTCTCACAGCTGTGTTTGCGTTGACAAGTGGTGGTGTCTTGCTGAATGGCAGTCATTATTATTGTTGCATGTTTTTGTGTGCCATTGTGAGAATGTTGGAGCTTGAATTAGAAAAATGAACAAACATTAAGTTTCTTGTTAAGCGTGGCGAGAGTGGAAGTGAAATCAGGGACATATTAGTACAAGTTTATGGGGATAATGCCATGAAGAAAACAGCAGTGTACAAACGGATTAAATGTTTTTCTGTGGGAAGAGAAAGCATCACTGATGAAGAGAGATCAGGATGGCCAGTAACAAGCAGAACTAATGAAAACATTGCAAAATTTCATTGAATCGTGTGTCAAAATTATTGGCTGACTATGAGAAACATAGTAGAACAAATAAACATCAACAGAAAAGCATTTGGGAAAATCTTAACTGAAAATTTTGGCATAGCATGAGAAAGGTGAGTGCAAAAGTGGTCCCAAAGGAACTCTTGCATAATGACAATGTACCAGCTCACACAGTACTGTGAGGGAGTTTTTAGCCAGTAAACAAATAACTGTGCTGGAACACCCTCCCTACTCACCTGATCTGACCCCTAATGACTTTTTCTCTACCCAAAGATAAAGAAAATATTGAAAGGAAGACATTTTGATGACATGCAGGACATAAAGGGTAATATGATGACAACTCTGATAACTATTTCAGAAAAAGAGTTCCAAAATTGCTTTGACAGGTAGACTAGGTACAGACTTTAGTGCATAGCTCCCCAGGGGGAGTACTTCAAAGGTTGGAAGGTAGCTGTTTCTAGGATGAGTTAATAAACTTAATTTTCAGACCTCATATGTTGGTAAGCTTTATTATAGGTAGAACTGGTTAGGCTCTTTACTGTGAGCTTTTCATTTTTTTTTTTTTTTTTCCTCTTGAACTGCACATTTTCTACCTGTAGCGTAGAATTCTGGTTCCCAACACTCTTAGAGCATTGTGGGAGAAGAGTATCAGTCTCTGCTCTCAACTGTGTTCAGTCTTTTACCTTATTCACAGATGGTACTTCCACCTTTAATCTACTAACAAGGTATGGGAGAGGAGTTGCCCAGTTAATTCAAGAAGGCAAGGGATCCCTGCTATAACTTCTTTTTTTTTTTTTTTTTCCATTAATCAGTATTTTTATTATGGTTTTGTGGGGTACAGTTAAGGGTAGGTGTACAATGACGTTTCATTCAGGCACCCTGTAGATAAGAAGTGTTTTCCCATCCCCCGACAGATATTTGCTACTGTTAATCCCATCCCCCTCCCCCCCATAGTTTCCCAGTACCATCCGTCATTTTCTCATAGTATTGCATTGGATGTTCAAGGTCCATTATATGAGTGAGAACATGTGATATTCGGATTTTTGTTTTTGTGAGAGGTCACTCAGTATTATAGACTCTAGTTCCATCCAGGTTGCAGCGAAATTCATGATTTTGTTCTTTTTTATGGCTGCGTAGTATTCCATCGTGTATATGTACCACATTTTTTTAATCCAGTCCTCTTTTGATGGGCAGCATGGTTGTTTCCAGGTTCTTGCTATTGTGAACAATGCTGCGATAAACATACGTGTGCAGGTATCTTTTTTATAGAGTGATTTGTGTTCTTCAGGGTATATTCCCAGTAGGGGGATTGCAGGATCATATGGAAGGTCAGTTTTTAGAGCTTTTAGGAATCGCCACACTGCTTTCCACAGAGGTTGCACTAGTTTACACTCCCACCAACAGTGTAGAAGTGTTCCCTTTTCACCACACCCTCTCCAGCAGCTGTTATTTTTTGAGTTGTTGATAATTGCCATTCTGACTGGAGTTAGGTGGTATCTCAGTGTGGTTTTGATTTGCATCTCCCTGATGATTAGTGAGGTTGAGCATTTCTTCATGTGTTTGTTGGCTGCTCGAATGTCTTCTTTTGTGAAGTGACTGTTCATGTCTTTTGCCCATTTTATAATGGGGGAGTTTGTTTTCTTCTTTTCAGTACGTTC
>NW_007253065.1:0-8906 GCF_000164805.1 Carlito syrichta
CACAAATCACTCTATAAAAAAGATACTTGCACACGTATGTTATCGCAGCATTGTTCACAATAGCAAGAACCTGGAAATAACCATGCTGCCCATCAAAAGAGGACTGGATTTAAAAAATGTGGTACATATACACGATAGAATACTATGCAGCCATAAAAAAGAACAAAATCATGAATTTCGCTGCAACCTGGATGGAACTGGAGTCTATAATACTGAGTGACCTCTCACAGAAACAAAGATCCGAATATCACATGTTCTCATTCATATAATGGACCTTGAACATCCAATACAATACTATAAGAAAATGACTGACGGTACTGGGAAACTATGGGGGGGAGGGGGATGGGATTAACAGTAGCAAATATCTGTCGGGGAATGGGAAAGCACCTCTTACCAACAGGGTGCCTGAATGAAACGTAATTGTATACCTAACCCTTAACTGTACCCACAAAACCATAATAAAAAATACTGATTAATGGGAAAAAAAATCCAAAAAAAATAAAAATATATATATAGCTAGATTACTGGGGGGGGGATTCAGTTATATTCTATATCCAGTGAATATGACCTTCAGAAATAATGGAGAAATAAACATGTTAAAAGCAGTTACGGTCTAAAAAAACCATGTCAATCAGAAAGAGTGGTCAGTTGTGGAAGGACTTACAACTAATAATATTGATATTTATTAAAAATAATAGTTGCATAAATAGACATCACAGACATCTGGAAACAGAATATTATAAGCCCATGCTTTCTAAATTATTCTTAGCTTGAAAATGTAACTGAAGCCAGAGGAAATAACCCTTCCTTATCTATTTTTTAAATTCTGTGATATCTTAAGAAGCAATACAGAATGATCCCATGTACACTTGACCCATTTTACCCCAATGGTAACATTCTGCAAAACTCTGGTGCAATATTGACATTGATGGACTCAAAGATATTGACATTGATGGACTCAACATAGAGAGTCTCTCCATCACTACATGGATCCCCTGTGTCGCCCTCTTGAAATCATATTCTCTTCCGTTCTTCCTTGACTCCTCCCTTACCTTCTCTGCCTCCTTTACTCCTTGCAACCACTAATCAACTCATCAGTTCTATAATTTTGCCATTTCAAAAATGTTACATATATAGAATCACAGAGCATGTATCCCTTTTGGATTATTTGTTCACTCACAACAATTCGCTGGACATTTATCCAAGTCTCTGTCTGTACCAATAATTTGTCTTTTTACTGCTGAGTGGTAATACACGATACAGATATGCAACAATCTATTTAACCACTCACCCGTTAAAATAAATTTTGAATATTTCCAACTTTGGCATATTATGAGTAAAGCTGCTATGAACATACATGTTCAGGTTTTTGTGTGAACAAAATTTTTATTTCTCTGGAATAAATGCATAGGTCATACGGTAATTGCATATTTAAGAAACTGCCAAAATGTTCTCCAGAAGTTCTGTACCACTTTACATTCCCATCAGCAATATACAAGTAATCCAGTTTCTTGCACCCTTTCCAGCATTCGGTATTGTCACAATTTTTTATTTTAGCTGTTGTGGTAGGCATGTAGCAATATTCCTTGTGGTTTTAATTTGCATTTCCCTAGTAGCTAATGATATTGAACACATTTTCTTTTTTTTTTTTTAATTATTTTTTAAATTTTTATTTTAAAGATGTGGGGTACAATTCAGGATTTGGTGAACAAGTAGTTATCTTACAGGTCTCCCTTTGGTTTCCACTTTGCCTGGTTTGAGATCAGGTGCCCTTATTAATGTTATGTTTCTCTCTGCCTCTCACCCCTTGGCAGTTTCTGGCTACTGCCAATCCCCTTTTTATAGTATTAGGGTAAATGTTCAGGGTCTGCTTGTGAATGAGAACATGTGGTACTTAGTTCTTTGTTTCTGTGATAAATCACTGAGTATTATAGACTCTAAATCCATCCAAGTTGTTGCAAAGTCCATAATTATGTTCTGCATTATGACTGTGTCATATTCCAGCATGTATATGTATCATATTTTTTTATCCAGTACAGTTTTGATAGGCAGCACAGTTGGTTCCATTTTTAAAAACACATTTTCATATGTTTATTTGCCATATGTATATCCTTTCTGATAAAATGTCCCTTCATGCCTTTTAACCACTCTCTAGTGGGATTATTTGTTGTTTACTGTTAGTATTGAGAGTTCTTTATATATTCTAATACTAGTCCTTTGTTGAATATATAGCTTGCAAATATATTCTTTCAGTTTGTAGCTGTTCTTTTATCCTCTTAACAGGGTCTTTCACAGAGAAAAATTTTAATTTTGATCAAGTCCAATTTGTCAATTTCTTTTTATGGATTATGTTTTAGAGTCCAGCCTATGAACTCTTTGACTACCATTAGATCCTGACATTTTTCTCCTGTATTTTTTCTAGACATCCTACAGTTTTGCATTTTGCATTTAAATTCATGATCTATGTTGAGTTGAATTTTGCTTAAAGTATGAAGTTTAGATGAGATTTATGTTATTGCCTCTGAATATCGAATTGCTCCAGGATGATTTGTTATAGAGGTTAGTCTTCCTGTATTGAATTGCTTTAGTACTGAGTCTGAGTTTTCTATTCTGTTCCACTGGTCTATGGGTCTACATGAATACCAAAAAATCTTGAATACTGCTGTTACCTTTGAAATTGAATAGAGTGATTCTCCCACTTTATTCTTCTTTTTCAAAATTGTTTTAGCTATTGTAATTTCTTTGCATTTCAATTTAAATTTTATAGTAATCTTGGCAGTTTCTTTCACCAGTGCCAGCTCTGGCACGTCACCCTGTCTTTTCTCTCTCCTTTCTCTAATAATCTTTGTTTGAAAATCTTTTTAAAAATTATAATAATCTTATAAAATCAATATACATATAAAAAGTCTTACTATGGTTTTGATAGGAATTACATTAAACATGTACATCAATTCGGAGAAAATTGATATACTTCCAATGCTGAATCTCTTAATTAATTAACATGATACGTTCGTTTGTTTAGAGCTTTGATTTTCTTTTTTTTGAGTTGGAGTCTCACTCGGTCACCCAGACTGGAATGCAGTGGCTGCTCCCAGCCACCGCAGCCTCGCCTGCTGGGCTTCGGCAATCCTTCCGCCTCAGTCTTCCGAGTAGCTGGAATTACAGGCATGCGCTACCATGCCCGGCTGATTTTTTTATTTATTGTAGAGATGAGGTCTCGCCTCCCAGGCAGGTCTTGAACCCGCGGGCTCAGGCAATCCACTCACCTCAGCCTCCCAAAGGCGTGGGATTGCAGGCTGAGCCACTGAGCCCGGCTGATTTTCTATCAGTATTTTATTTGTAGAATACAAGTCCTGTTTATGTTTTGTTACATTTATACCTATTTCCTTTTTTAATATGATCAATTGTAAAAATATGTACTTTTAATTTCAGTGTACGTTTAGTATCCATTATTAGTATAAAGAAAATAATTAATTTTTGTATGTTGATCTTGTATTCTGTAACCCTTTTGGCTGAATTCACTCAATTGTTCTAGGAGTTAGAATTTTTTGTTATTATTTTTCTTTCTGTTTTCTTTTTTTTTTTTTGGTAGTTCATTGGGATTTTCTACATAGACATTCATGTCTTCAGCAAATAGGGACATATATAATACTTCATTTTCATATATGTGCCTTTTATTTCCTCTTCTTATTTTATTGCACTAGCTAGAACTTCTAGTATTATGCTAAATAAAAGTGGTGAGAGTACATATTATTGCCTTGTTCTCACTTTTAAGGTAAAGTACATAGTCTTTCACCATTAAGTATGACATTCGTTTTAGGATTTTGCTAGATTTGCTTTATTAAGTTGAGGAAGTTCTCCTTTATTTCTTTTTTTAAATAAAAAATGGGCATTATGTTTTTGCAACAATTTTGCTTTTATTGATGTGATTATATGATTTATTTCCTTTAACCCGTTAATATAGTGGATTACATTGCCTGATTTCCTTTTATTTTATTTCATTTTATTTTATTAAGATGTGGGTAACAATTCAAGATTAGGTATACAAGTGGTCATTGTACAGCTAAAGTTTGGGCCCCCTTTGGTCCCCACATCACCTGGTTTGAGATCAGGTACCCTTATTGATGTAGTGTGTCTTGCCCCACGCCAGCAGCTTCTGGCTACTACCAGTCCATTTCTTCTACTATTATGACAAGTGTTCAGGGTCCGCTTATGAGCGAGAACATTTTCAAATGTTGAAACAACCACATATTCCTGGAATAAACCCCACTTGGTCCTGGAGTATAATAATTCCTTGTATAGAATAGGAGATTTTATTTGTCAATACTTTGTTAAGATTTCTGAGTCCATATTCATGAGAGACATTATATTCATCTGTAGTTTTCTCTTTCTGGCGATCCTTCCGCCTCAGCCTTCTGAGTAGCCGGAATTACAGGCATGCACTATTATGCCTTTATAATCAATATTTTTTATTATAATATTGTGGGGTACAGGTAAGGGTTAGGTATACAAATACGTTTCATTCAGGCACCCTTGTTGATAAGAGGTGTTTCCCTGTCCCCAGACAGATATTTACTACCGTTAATCCCATCTCCCTCCCCCACATAGTTTCCCACCACTGTCAGTCATTTTCTTATAGTATTACGATGGATGTTCAAGGTCCACTATATGAGTGAGAACATGTGATACTCAGATCTTTGTTTCTGTGAGAGGTCACTCAGTATTATAGACTCTAGTTCCATCCAGGTTGCTGCGAAATTCATGATTTTGTTTTTTTATGGCTGCATAGTATTCCATTGTGTATATGTACCACATTTTTTTTTTTTTTTAGTTGGAGTCTCACTCGATCACCCAGACTGGAGTGCAGTGGCTGCTTCCGGCCACCGTAGCCTCGCCTGGTGGGCTCCAGCGATCCTTTCACCTGAGCCTTCCAAGTAACCAGAATTACAGGCATGCGCTACCACTCCCAGCTGATTTTTTGATTTATTGTAGAGATGAGGTCTCGCTGCCCATACCACATTTTTTTAATCCAGTCCTCTTTTGATGGTCAGCATGGTTGCTTCCAGGTTCTTGCTATTGTGAACAATGCTGTGATAAACCTACGTGTGCAGGTATTTTTTTTATAGAGTGATTTGAGTTCTTCCGAATATATTCCCAGTAAGGGGATTGCAGAGTCATATGGGAGGATGATATTTAGAGGATTTAGGAAGCGCCACACTGCTTTCCACAGAGGTTGCACTAGTTTACACTCCCACCAACAGTGTAGAAGTGTTCCCTTTTCGCCACACTCTCTCCAGCAGCTGTGATTTTTTTTGTTGGTGATAATTGCCATTCTGACTGGAGTTAGGTGGTATCTCAGTGTGGTTTCGATTTGCATCTCCCTGATGATTAGTGAGGTTGAACATTTCTTCATGTGTCTGTTGGCTGCTCGGATGTCTTCCTTTGTGAAGTGTCTGTTCATATCTTTTGCCCATTTTATAATGGGGTTGTTTGCTTTTTTCTTTTCAGCATGTTTGAGTTCCTTGTAGATCCAAGATGTTAAGCCTTTGTCAGACCTGGTGTTGGCAAATACTTTTTCCCAGTCTGTAGGCTGTCTCCCTGCTCTCTTGATGGTTTTTTTGGCTTTGCAGAAGCTTGTCAGTTTAATAAGGTCCCACTTGTCTATCTTCTCTCTTATGACCTGTGGGTTTCGGGTTTTGTTCAGGAATTGGATGCCAGTTCCGATTTCCATGAGGGTATGTCTTTCATTTTCTAGGGTTCTTATGGTTTGAGGTTTTACATTTAGGTCTCTGATATTTTTATTTTTAATTAGTTCTTATTTTCATTATTTCTTCCCTTCTGTTTGCTTTGGATTCATTTTGTTCTTCTTTTTCTAGGTTATTGAGGTGAGTGCTTAGATTATTTATTTGAGACTTTCTATTTTCTAACGAAAGTACTTAGTGCTACAAATTTCTCTTTCAGCACTGCTTTAGCTATATCCCATAAATCTTGATATGGTGTACATTCATTTTCATTCGGTTCAATGTTTACTTCAATATTACCTTTGATTGATGAGTTATTTTAAAGTATGTTGTTTAGTTTCCAAGTGCTTGGAGATTTTACTGTTACCTTTCTGTTAGTGATTTCTAGTTTAATTTCATTGTGGTGAAAGAACACATACTATAGTATTTCTATTCTTTTGAATCTGTTAAGATTTGTTCAAGGCCTAGAATGTGATCTATCTTGGTATATGTTCCATGGACATTTGAAAGAACACATATACTGCTATAGTTGTTGGGCATTCTATAAATATCAGTTAGATTCTATTACCTGATGATATTGTTGAGTTCGTCTATATTACTGCACATTTTCTATCTAGATGTTGTGTCAATGTTAATTGAAGTCTTCAACTACTATTATGAATTTATCTACTCTATTTTTAGTTTTATCAGTTTTCACCACATATTTTGTAGCTCTGTTGTTTGGTGCACACACCTCTAAGATTACTATCTTTTCTAAGTGGATTGACTTTTTTGCCATTATATAATATCCCTTTCTGTCTCTGTAATTTTCTTTACTCTGAAATCTAATTGGTATGTTATTAATATAGCCACTCGGTTTATTTTGGCTGATATTTGCATAATATATCTTTTTTCATATTTTTACTTTTTTTTTTGGTCTTTTTGTTTTGTTTTATTTTGTTTTAGAAAGCAGTATCTATTAATATTACAGAAAAGTTCCCACAACAGGAAGGGAACCGAGGGTGTTGCCCTTTTTTAAGTTTTAAAACAAAGTTTATTAGAGAAAGAAGAAAGAAAATGAAGGGGGAAATGCCAAAACAGGCATGGGCGAGAGAAACTGGCCATCTTTTTACTTTCTATATTGTTATATTTGAGGTACATTTCTTTTTTTATGAGCTAAGAAAGATAAATTTATTAAAGAGAAGATATATTATGAAGGACACAGTGAACAGGACAGCAGCAAGAATGTCTGCTGTCTACTGCTGAGATACATTTCTTATAGACAGCATATCGTCAGGTTTTGTGTTTTGTTTTGTTTTGTTTTTTTCATTTCTAAGTATTATTTTACTGGAATTATTATTCTCAAAACAAGAAGATCACTATGCTCTTAAAGAAATAGTATCCTTGTGTTCTGGTTTCATCATGACAGCAGGACCAAATTGAGCTGAGGATGAAGATGCATGTGGTCTATGTTTTTAAATACACTTTGCCAGTATCTGTCTTTTAATTGATATTTTTAATTCATTCACATTTAATGTAATTTTTTATATATTATGGCTTAAGCCTGCCATTTTTCTTTTTGGTTTCTGTTTGTTCATTCAGGTTTTCATTTATGTTTCCTTTTTCTTATCTTCCTATGGGTTACTTGAACATTTTTTAGAATATCATTTAGATTTATCTATATTACTTTGGAATACATCTCTTTGTATAGTTTTTTAGTAGCTGCTCTAGGTATTACATTATATATACATAACTTATACATCTACTGACACCATGGGTCCAGAGAGGTGGTCTAATTACAACTGAGTAGTGATCAACGTCCTGACTCTTCACTGGGTTTCCTCCATCACCACACTGTGTGGGGGTTTTCCTTGTTATAATCTGGTGAGAATGAGAGTCTCTGTCATAATTTTTCTGGATTGTTTGAATGGAATAGAGCAGTTTTCTAACAGTGTTCTGTCTTGCTAAGCTGCCCTTTTTCCTGGCCCTTTGGCTAGAGAAAACAGGCTTGTGTTGGGGCTTGTGTGTGTGTGTGTGTGTGTGTGTGTGTGTGTGTGTATGTGTGTCTGCCTTTCTTGATGTTTCCAGATTGCCAGGTATTAAGTTCGAATTCGGACATTTATGAGACAAAAATAAAACCCATTATGTTTTTCCTCAGATCCTGAGGTTTCTAGCTATTCTGTGTCTCCTTTCCACCTTCCAAAATCTTCTTGTGTTTATTTTACATACATTGTCTAGGGTTTTTAGTTGTTCTTAGGGGAAAGAATAGGAAAATTTATGTCTATTTCATCTTCCCAGAAGCAGCACTACTTTGTTAACTATTTCATGAAGAGTTTTTTTTTAATAATCAATATTTTATTATGATGTTTTGGGGTACAGTTAAGGATTAGGTATAAAAATACATTTCATTCAGGCACCCTAATGATAAGAGGTGCTTCCCCATCCCCAGACAGATATTTGCTACCATTAATCCCATCTCCCTCCCCCCCCCATAGTTTCCCACTACTGTCAGTCATTTTCTTATAGTATTAGGTTGGATGTTCAAGGCCCATTATATGAGTGAGAACATATGATACTCGGACCTTTGTTTTGTGAGAGGTCACTCAGTATTATAGGCTCTAGTTCCATCCAGGTTACTGCAAAATTCATGATTTTGTTCTTTTTTATGACTGTGTAGTATTCCATTGTGTATATGTACCACATTTTTTAAATCCAGTCCTCTTTTGATGGGCAGCATGGTTGCTTCCAGGTTCTTGCTATTATGAACAATGCTGCAATAAACATACGTGTGCAGGTATCTTTTTTTATAGAGTGATTTGAGTACTTCCGAATATATTCCCAGTAGGGGGGTTGCGGCGTCATATGGGAGGTTGATATTTAAAGCTTTTGGGAATTGCCACACTGCTTTCCACAGAGGTTGCACTAGTTTACACTCCCACCAACAGTGTAGAAGTGTTCCCTTTTCGCCACACCCTTTCCAGCAGTTGTTATTTTTTGAGTTGTTGATAATTGCCATTCTGGCTGCAGTTAGGTGGTATCAGTCTGGTTTTGATTTGCATCTCCCTGATGATTAGTGAGGTTGAACATTTCTTCATGTGTCTGTTGGCTGCTCGGATGTCTTCCTTAGTGAAGTGTCTGTTCATATCTTTTGCCCATTTTATAATGAGGTTGTTTGTTTTTTTTTCT
>NW_007253065.1:9041-9826 GCF_000164805.1 Carlito syrichta
CATGGGGATATATAGGGATCCCGTTTCAATCTTCTGCATGTTGTCAGTCAGTTTTCCCAGCACCATTTACTGAATAGGTTCTCCTCTCCCCAGTGGTAGATGATGGAGGCTTTGTTGAAGATGAGTTGGTTGAGAAATTGAGGTTTTGCTTCTGGAATCTCAATTCTATTCCATTGATCTATATGCCTATTCCTATACCAATACCAAGCTGTTTTGATGATTGTAGCTTTATAGCAAAGTTTGAAGTCTGGTAATGTGATACCACCTGCTTTGTTTTTTTTACTGAGAATTGTTCTGGCTATTCTTGGACATTTGTGCTTCCATATGAATTCCTGTGTTGTTTTTTCTAGGCCTGAGAAAAATGTTACTGGTAATTTGATGGGTATTGCATTGAATTTGTAGATTGCCTTAGGTAAGATGGACATCTTCACAATGTTGATTCTTCCAGTCCATGACCATGGGATATTTTTCCACTTGTTTGTGTCATCTTTGATTTCTTTTAGCAGTGTTTTGTAATTTTCATTGTAAAGATGTTTCACATCTCTGGTTAGGAAGATGCCAAGGTATTTCATCTTTTTTGTGGCTATTGTGAATGGAATTGTGTTTTTTATTTGGATTTCTGTTTGTTTATTATTGGTGTAAAGAAATGCTATTGTCTTTTGCACATTTATTTTGTATCCTGAGACTTTGCCAAAGGCCTTTATCAGTTTAAGGAGGTTTTTGACAGATTCTCTTGGGTTTTCAAGGTACACAATCACATCATCTGCAAAGAGAGATAATTGACT